>NW_027251897.1:900000-1141319 GCF_044704955.1 Pristiophorus japonicus
TGAGAGATTTGTTGGGTGTTATCACTGGTGGACATAAACGCCTGTACTGTCGCAATGGCCTTATTGAGGAACGGTGTCTCTCCAGTCAAAATTTTTCGTAGGATGGTCTCTTGGCCAATGCCCAGTACAAAAAAGTCTCTGAGCATTTGCTCCGGGCAGCCATCAAAATCACATTGTCCTGCAAGTTGCATTCGCTCGGCGACGATGCTCGCCACTTCCTGACCGTCAGATCGCTGGCACGTGTAGAATCGATACCTCTCCATCAGCACGCTCTCCCTCGGGTTAAGATGCTCCCGAACCACTGTACACAGCTCCTCATATGAGTTATCTGTGGGTTTCACCGGAGCCAGAAGATTCTTCATGAGGCTGTCGGTCGGTGCACCACGCACTGTGAGGAGGACCGCTCTCCTTTTTGCAGCGCTTCCTTCTCCATCCAGCTCCTTGGCTACAAAGTACTGGTCTCGCCGTTCGACATAGGCTTCCCAGTCCTCACCCTCCGAGAACTTCTCCAGGATGCCCACAGTTTGCTGCATCTTTGCGTTGGATTCGTATTCTCGTCACCAGTTATTGTGTTCCTAACACAGATGAGGCTGCACACAGGGAGATTAAAGTAACAGTGACCTCAGTCTTTAATAAGACACTCCAGAGTGAGGAACAGGTCTTGGGGGCCGGCTTATATACAGTGCTCCAAAGGGATGCTGAGATCCCTTGAGACTTCAAGGAATGAGCTCCCTGGTGGCGGAACATGGGAGTGCATGCTTTACAGATACACAACAACCACCAGCTTCTCAAGGGCAATTACGGTTGGGCAAAAAATTCTGGCCTTGCCAGTGACATCCAGATCCCGTGAACTAATATAAAAAAACACTATTTTAGGAGTCTGGTTCAAAATATTCATTGCTGACAACACCAGGAATCTGTGGCAACTTTTGTCAAATTGGGCTCAAAACTGGAGCGGTAATTCCTACCGTGCCCAGATAATAGAATCAGTATTGAAGGTAAAATCATATGGTGCTCACTTACAGAATCAACGCAGTAAGATTTGAAATAAAGTGAAGGAATTTTATGGTGAAAGGATTTGGAAATTAAATGTGACTTGTACTTCGGTCTTTAATTAAACTTTGTGGCGTCTGTCTGCCGTTCATGTCACTGTTGAATGAGGAAGGAGGGATTTGACATTGACCAAACTGCACTGCTCCTGATATTTGTGAGCTCATCGGTTATAATGAGATGTTTGTACCCATTGGTCAGTGCCAACTTTAGCTCTGCTGTTACTTTGTAATAGCAACTTTGTGAAAAGTTTGAATTGGTCTTCATTTAGTCACTGCCTGGTGTTTTTGTTGTCATTGCAATCCCCTTCTTTCACACTGAAACAAATCGTAACCGTGTTTTTAAATTAGCAGTGTGAGATTTTTAGAGAGCATCTTTAAATGCTTCACTAAAAACATTCCGATCCCTTCAGCTTCCCGGGTTCGATTCCCAGTTAGGGAAGTAATTTTGCTACCACCGTTTTTAATTAAAGTGAAGTAATTTAACTAAATTACATTGATGACCCAAAGCACTTCAGAGTGGTATCAAAATAAATGAGTTAGTAATTAGAAATAAGGAATGTCAGAAGTTGGACTTGAGTTTCTGGGATGGAGTATAAATAACCCTCTGTGCACTGGAACTGGGAAGGGTGAATAATGAATGAGTTGTTTCCGGGTTTGAAATGCGGCTTAGATCTACTGGTATTAATCGATAGCATTGTTGAGCAGAATGAAAGAAATGCTAACATGATCACTGAGGGTCAGTCGAAACTTCAACAACTTAATTTTAATAATTTGTGAAACTTTAATCATTGAGGAAGTTTTATTCCCTTTCTGATTTTACACACTCTGTATTTTAGGAGACTGGTTTTAAATGTTCTTCATGGAATCAGAGAAGTTTACAGCACAGAAGGAGGCCATTGTCACATGAGCAATGTCCATTTAAAACCAGGTTTTGTTTCAAAAATGATGTTCCCGCCCAGAATTGAACCGGGGACCTTTCGCGTGTGAGGCGAACGTGATAACCGCTGCACTACGGAAACTGCCTCCTAGTGCAGTGCCCAGAGAGAAGTGTTCAGCGACAAGCTGAAATGCTGAATCCCTTTTTCTGAAAAAATTCCTTTCACAAACATTTCTCTGACCGAAACGGCACAAAACAAAAATGTTCCTTTCAAATGTGCCAATTATTTTCGTTAAACTTTTATTTTGCTTTCATGGGATAACATAATTAATGATTCGATAATTTTCTTTTGCACAATGAAAGAAATACTAACTGGGGGAAAGTCACTACGTCAATAATTTGTTCTGTGCTCTGCATGTTTGTAATGACGCCAAATTTGCTGATGATACAAAGATAGGTGGGAAAGCAAGTTGTGAGGAGGACGCTAACAATCTGCAAAGCAATATTGATAGGCTCAGTGGGTGGGCAAAAATTTGGCAGATGGAGTATAATGTGGGAAATATGAGGTTATCCACTGTGGTAGCAATAATAAAAAAGCAAATAATTATTTAAATGGGGAGATATTACAAAATGCTGCGGTGCAGAGGTACCTGGGGGCCCTTGTACATGAAACACAAAAGGTTAGTATGCAGAAACATCCTCTCTGCATCCACCTTGTCAAGCCCCCTCATAATCTTACACGTTTCCATAAGATCACCTCTCAATCTTCTGAATTCCAATGAGTAGAGGCACAACCTACTCAACCTTTTCTCATAAGTTAGCCCCCTTATCTCCGGAATCAACCTAGTGAACCTTCTCTGAACTGCCTCCAAAGCATCTACCGTATATACTCGCGTATCATGCGACTTTTGAAGACCTAAATTGTAACCTAAATTTGGGGGGTAGCATGATACGCGAGATACAAAATTTGCGGGTGTGAAGTGCTGGCGAAGATTCGGCTGTTAGGCTGTTAAGCAGACCGTATCCATTTACGGTAAGTCAAATAGTACATATGTATATCAAATAAAGATGATTTTGAAAAACTGCTGTTTTACTTGCTGATACACACGTAATGTTTACGCTTTCCAAATCAGCTGAGAGGCTAACTACAAAGGAAAACAGAAACGATTCTTAATTTCGGACACAGCTTTCTCCGACACCAAACAGCTTTGCAGCTTTAACGTTGTTGCTTTGTTCCGCTTCGGCAACAACTTGCAGCTTAAATTTGGCAGTATATTTCTTCGCAGATCTTTTCTCCATAGTGGCTAAGGGTAGAATGTAAAAATATATTTGTCATAGTTTACTACCTTAGATGAGATTTGGAACGAAGTATGGTCACTGTTTATTATCGTAATGAGAAACAGCAAAACAGCTGCTTCTCATTCGGTTGTTTACGGCGGAAGAGTCGTTTCATGATTCGGTTGTTAAGGTCTGTATTCGATCGTTGTTATGTGTTAGGTACTTGTTACGTGTTGGGTACTTGTTAAACTTGTTTGAAAGCCTAGCCTAGTGTCATCTGGTATCTCAAAATGTGACTCGCATGATACATGGGATATATGATAAAATCATGTTTTGGGGCTGAAAATGTAGGGGTCGCATGATACGTGAGATCGTAGGATACGCGAGTATATACGGTATATCCTTTCTTAAATATGGAAACCAAAACTGCACGCAGTGTTCCAGGTCTGGCCTCACCAATACCCTGTATAACTGCAGCAAGACTTCTTTGTTTTATACTCCATCTCCTTTGCAATAAAGGCCAAGATTCCATTGGCCTTTCTGATCACTTGCTGTACCTGCATACTCACCTTTTGTGTTTCATGCACAAGTACGCGCAGCACCCGCTGTACTGCAGCACTGTGCAATTTTCCTCCTTTTAACTAATAACTTGTTCTTTGATTTTGTCTGCCAAAATGCATAAACTTGCACTTTCCAACATTATACACCATCTGCCAAATTTTTCCCCACTCACTTAGCCTGGCTATGTCTTTTTGCAGATTTTTTGTGTCCTCCTCACACATTGCTTTTCCTCCCATCTTTGTATCATCAGCAAACTTGGCTACATTACACTCAGTCCCTTCATCCAAGTCGTTAATATAGATTATAAATAGTTGGGGTCCCAGCACTGATCCCTGCAGCACCCCACTAGTTACTGATTGCCAACCAGAGAATGAACGATTTATTCCGACTCTCTGTTTTCTGTTCGTTAGCCAATCCTCTATCCATGCTAATATATTACCCCCAACCCCGGGAACTTTTATCTTGTGCAGTAATCTTTTATGTGGTACCTTGTCAAAATGCCTTCTGGAAGTCCAAATACACCACATCCACTGGTTCCCCTTTATCCACCCTGTTCATTGCACCCTCAAAGAATTCCAGCAAATTTGTCAAACATGACTTCCCTTTCATAAATCCATGCAGACTCTGCCTGACTGAATTATTTTTTTCCAAAAGTGGGAGGAGCAGCGGCTGGAGGAGCAGCGAGCAGCAAGCTACACCTGGTGCAGAGTCAAAAGTAAGAAAGAAGTCAAAAGTAATCAAAGGGTGATGTCACAGCCAAGAGGGTAAGTGATTGGCTGGTTGAGTGGTGAGTAGTTTTCTGTTTCTTTGATTTCTTCTTGTTCTGAGCAGCAAGGGAACTTTGGAATTGTTGCCAAATTAAGTAAATCTAATGTTGAAGTCATAGCAGGAGAGCTCGGACACATGTCATGCTCCTCCTGTGCTATGTGCGAAGTCAGGGACGCTTCCAGTGTCCCTGATGACTACATCTGCAGCTCCTGACAGGCCACATTGCGGCACTGGAGCTTCGCACGGATTCACTCTGGAGCATCCGCAATGCTGAGGATGTCGTGAATAGCATGGTTAGTGTGTTGATCATACCGTAGGTAAAGATTACTCAGGCAGAGAGGGAATGGGTAAACATCAGGAAGAGCAGTGGAAGGAAGACAGTGCAGGCGTCCCCTGCGGTCATCCCCCTGCAAAACAGATACACCATCTTGGGTACTGTTGGAGGAGATGATGTACCATGACACCCAGGTCTCTTTGCACCTGCCCTTTTCCTAATCTGTCACCATTCTGTCTCTCTGTTTTTACCACCAAAGTGGATAACCTCACATTTATCCTCATTATACTTCATGTGGTCTTCATAGCGAGGGGATTTGAATACAGGGGCAGGGAGGTGTTGCTACAGTTGTACAGGGCCTTGGTGAGGCCACACCTGGAGTATTGTGTACAGTTCTGGTCTGCTAACCTGAGAAAGGACATTCTTGCTATTGAGGGAGTGCAGCGAAGGTTCACCAGACTGATTCCCGGGATGGCGGGACTGACCTAGCAGGAAAGACTGGATCAACTGGGCTTGTATTCACTGGAGTTCAGAAGAATGAGAGGGGACCTCATAGAAACGTTTAAAATTCTGACGGGTTTAGACAGGTTAGATGCAGGAAGAATGTTCCCAATGTTGGGTAAGTCCAGAACCAGAGGTCACAGTCTAAGGATAAGGGGTAAGCCATTTAGGACCGAGATGAGGAAAAACTTCTTCACCCAGAGAGTGCTGAACCTGTGGAATTCTCTACCACAGAAAGTAGTTGAGGCCAATTCACTAAATATATTCAAAAGGGAGTTAGATGAAGTCCTTACTACTCGGGGGATCAAGGGTTATGGCGAGAAAGCAGGAAGTGGGTACTGAAGTTTCATGTTCAGCCATGAATTCATTGAATGGCGGTGCAGCCTAGAAGGGCTGAATGGCCTGATCCTGCACCTATTTTCTATGTTTCTATGTTTCTATTCCAGATCCTAACCACTCGCTGCTAAATGGCCACCTCCTGTTCCTATGTGTAAAATCTGGGAAACACTAGATCAATTCCTGCCACACTCACAGCCTTCCTAAATATAGCACCATCACTCTATTCTCATAAAACCAGGTCCTGAAGTATCGGCCAGCTGTGTCGGTTAATGTTCCGAACATTGCTGTAGTTTTTCCATAATGTAGTGGTTATTAGATTCACCTCACACGCGAAATGTCCTTGGTTCGAAAATGCACGGAAACATTTTGAAAACATGTTCAATTAAATATTTGAAGAAATGGATTTATTCATATTAGTGGTTCAATATTAACAAAAAACAAGGTCCAACAACCTTGTTAAATTTTCTGATATCTCTGCTCAGTTCTGTATACACTCAAACTGAATGCTCATAAAAGTATTGGAGTGGGAACTCACTGGATAACAGCACAGCTGGCAATCTTTGTGGAATATATTCGCGCAGCCGAAACGCACAATGACAACCTGGAATCGTGCAGCACCGAATCCTCGGGGAAAAACAGTTAAATGCTTCGTCTCTGGGTGGGCTCGAACCACCAACATTTCGGTTAACAGCCGAACGCTCTAACTCATTGCGCCACAGAGACTGACGCAATTACACACTGCAAGACATCCCAAACTAGGGTGTCAGTCAGTTAAAGCTTCAGATTGCTCTGACCTGGATGGAACTTGTTCACTCTCAGTTGTACTTTTCCCAAATAAAGGGTGGGACATTCATTGTGGATGTGTGGAAGCAGTCTGGTCCCGCACACTGCAGACACTTCCATGTCACCACCAACCAGCTCTCCCACAACCGGTGTGATCTACCTTCCAGCCTTCCGGTGCCTTGTATGTGACGAAGTATTCTGATTGTCCCGAAGCAGGTATTTGGTATTAATTCCTTTTCAGCTCATGACTGCCGATATTGCTGTGATTAAACGCGAACACAATGCTAACAGGGACAGTTCAATTCACCGTTTCTTTGCTTGGTGAAATTTCAAAGATTGAAAGCGACGCACATCAACCGCAAACCTCGTCACCTACTCGCTAACTGGACAAAACTTTGCATTTTCTTTCCATGCTAACCATTTTACATTAATACATTGCAATGCCAACGCACTTTTTACCTGGCAAGACTGAAGTACAAGCTGTGATGAACAGTGTGAAACAGAAACAGCTACTTGAAAAAATAGCCTCGATGGCATCTGTGTGAATTGCTCTGCATCGATAATTAGCAGAGAGCAAAGAGAGGAAACTGATGGTGTGGATGAGAAAAGGCCGAGCCAAAGTGTACTGTTGGAGATGATTTTGTTGTTTTTGAGAATTGTTTCATATATTTTACCATGGTTGGTTCCATAGTGTAATGCTGAACACTCTGGGATCTGAGTTCAAATTTCAGTGGAACCTGATTCCTTGCTGTCCCAGCTGCTGAAAATTTGGGACAAACAAGTGAGACACACCTGGTGCTGGTGGGCAGTTTTGTTGCCTTTGTCATTGATGCTTGATCTCCAAGTCTAGTTATCAAATCGTGTGCTCGACCGTCAGTTACCTGTTACAAAATGTTGTAAACTGCTGTCTTGCTCTTGTTGCTTCGTTGCTTTTAACCTCAAATTACCCGCACACATTCAGTTGTAGTAAAGGCAGGATCGGGTCTTTTATTTAAACATTCATACTAAACAAACCAAGTATGAAAGTTACTGAGAACACTTCACAAAGGCAGCTTGCTTCGATTTCCGTGGCTGCTTGAGACACACACCTTCCGAATGTTCAGTGTCTCTGGTGTCTGCGTGTGTGAGTCTCGTCTTTATACTCTTATTTCTTTACATTTAGACAATCACGGATAACAGCGTTGTGAATTGTTCAACATACAGACTTAATATTGCTTGTTTAACCTACAGATGTCATTAAATAGTAACAAGGTTACACTCAAATACTGAACATGCAGACATCATCAAATCGTTTAGTCCTGAATTTCCATTATTCCCACCGTAACAAGCTACTTAAATATGTAACATCCAGACAATGACCAGTTACTCATCTCACTGGCTGAAGGCACCACTTTGTCTAACAGTCTCTTTCCATCCAAACTTCAATCTTCCTGTTTCTAAACCAAACTTCAGACTGCGTGCTGAAGCAAAGAGTTCAGCAATGCGGGACTGTGCTCCCACATTCCCCCACTTCTTCTCCTCGCCTCTCTGCAGGTCTTATCTGGGTAACATACATTTGCATGGTGGCTCGAGCTCGTTCAACAGCATTGTCCAGTTGTAGTCCTTGTTTTCCAACACGACATCCACAGTAAATCAAAATGACCAGCACAATCAGCTGAACCAGCACCAGCATAAGGACAGGGTGTATCATTGTGTTCATCACGCCTGTTGGCCTTCGGGCTCCATCCCAACAATGACTCCCACCAGCTTACATGTCCAATCTGGTCCAAGGTTGTGTGAACCTTCTCGATTTCCGCAGTGTGATGGTTAATGTCCACAACGATTGCTTGATTCAAACTCTGTAGCTGTTGAAATGTTGTATTCCATTTCCGTATTTCCTTCTTCCAAATAGCAGCACGCTTAGGGTCAAAGTACGGTTCTTGTAGATTCAGATTCTCAGGATGCCATTTTAAAGTCCGTTGGTCGATGATCACCATATCCATTTTTACTTAAAAGTCAATTTTCAATTTTTGATGTTTCCAACTGAATTCCATGCTGTTTACATTCAGAAATATAAACTCACAATCGGTGTCTTCGACTAAGTCTGTTACCCTCTGCAAAGGTTTTAACAATTTCCACTGCTTTGTGGGAGAAGTTTAACAACATAGAGTAAAGGATGACGGAAATGCTGAATAGTCAGTCGAGAGACCCAGTCCTTCTCTCAGTTCACCCTTCGGAACTGCTGTCATTTACTCTCTCGACATTTGCAACAATCCAACTTCTATTTCACATCCTTCAACATCATGTTTGCAACTCCCACATTTGAGCTTTTCACTGAACATCTCATCAGTTCTGAGACAGCCCATTCCTGCAGAAACTTTAAATGTTTCTGAACAAGCTTCTCCCACTGCTTTCATCTCTGACTGTTCAGTAACTGCTCCTCGTGTATCTGGGGTGTTGGGGAACTGTCTCTGAAGAGGGGAATCCCCTCCTCCAGGAGCACCTTCATTTGTCTGGCTGGCCCTGTGTCCATTTCCCGCTGCCCTTCCACACAAGCCTCGATAAGGGTATGGCCACCCCTATCCTGAAGTAAGGGTCCTAAGGAACGACATGTGTGGTTGAGGCACGGCATCCCTATAGGGATCCTCCCTCACCTGCGGAATCTACCCCCGACCTCAGCAACTGAATGGAGGTATCATTCCTGTCTGTGACTCTCGCTTCTCTTTCCTGATTCTTCAACTTTTCTTTTAACTTTTCCAATTCTTTAGCCAGTCTCTCCCTGTCCTCTATCAACTGACGGCCACCACATGGTCCTGCTCCTTTTATGTGACTCCTCGGGGGATTCATCCACTCAGGCCCTTCTGCCTTCCATCGCTGTAACCCCTGTCTCATTTCCATGACTGAAATTCCTGCAGCTCCCTGATACAAGCTTTCTACCCTTGACAACCATTTATCAAAACGATCGTCCCCACCACAGGCATCTACTTCCAGAACTACTGACGGGGGTAGGAGAGTCAAAATGATCTCTCTATGTGTACCATCCCCGTAATGACTGATATCAATCCAATTACCTCCCAAACTTTTACACAACTGGAATATACGTTCGCCAGCTGCCCTGGGTCCTTCCCCTGGTAATAATGCAAGCCGCTATATTAACTGTGGCCCTGAGTGAGTAACAAATATTGCAGCTATTATTCTACCAAGCATGAGACCTGGAAGTTGTTTCAAAACCTACTACCTTTCCC
The DNA here is from genome assembly GCF_044704955.1 of Pristiophorus japonicus. Taxonomy (NCBI): domain Eukaryota; kingdom Metazoa; phylum Chordata; class Chondrichthyes; family Pristiophoridae; genus Pristiophorus; species Pristiophorus japonicus. Next base: position 909,658 of record NW_027251897.1, read on the forward strand.
CGGTGATTCCCTAAAGCTCACAGAACCATGTGAACCCTCGGTTTCTCTGATATGTTCCCAGACTGCCACCATCCCAGAATATTACACCACCACTGGGCAAACTTATTAAGATCCTGAAGGTGTGCGGTTCCCACTTCACTCAGGATAGCTCTCATGTCCTGTAACTTGACCCCTCCTCGCTCATACCAGGAAACCCCAAAACCACTTAAGGTCGTGTTCCCTACACGAGCTCCACAGGGAGCAGAGGAATCATGATCCTGCTCTTGCCTTGTCCGCTCGAGCATGCTTCCCCCACGCTCCACATTACGGGAAGGTCGTGTGTAATGTTGTGGGGTGTTAAGCGTCTGAGTAACCGAAGAGGCATTTAAGTGCTCCGCCTCTGATCCTAACATTGCCACGTGAAACACACGGGTTCGAGGCTCCGAAGTCAGAGAAGACAAAGGAGCTGTGGATGGGAACGGTGGGCATTCTCCCTATCCCTTAATCCCCTTTTCAACTCTCAGACCCGGGGAATCCTCCGAATACCACCCAGCTTTATCAATTGCTGTCTCCGCTGGCCAACCTAATACCACCATCTGCTGCAGCTTAGATATTCCTTTCTCTAGATCTTGATCACGCTTCTGTTCATCAGCAAGATGCTGATCCAGTGTCAGAACAGTCCTGGCTGCCCTGAGTGCCTGAAATCACCAATTCTCTACTTCTTTACTCACTGCTGTTAGCTGCTCTCTGAGTTCTGAGACTTCCCTATCTCGAGTCTCAGCCTCTTCTCCTAACGTTTGAATCCCCAGCATGAGACACTGCAACACGAACGCTTTTCTCTTTTTATCACTTTTTAACCCAAACACTTTAATCTTTTTTAACTGGACACTCTCTACTAAGGACTGCCTTGTCTCTCTCCATCCTCCTTTCATTGTTTCCTGTCTTATCCCATAAGTTCCCACTTTCGACTCAATCCACTCATTAAGAAATGACCGGACTTCAACTGGAATATCCCCTGAACCTCCCATTACTAACTGAAGATCCCTTTAATCATGACAATTAAGAGAATGCTCACTCCTCGAACTGATGTGTGGGAAGCACTTCTTCCAACAACTCAGCCAACTTTCTGCTTCTCGTCAGGGGCTTCGAATAAGCCAACGAACTTTTGAAAATCACGTCGGGATCACCAAAATGTTGTAAACGGCTGTCTTGCACTTTTCGCTTCGTTGCTTTTTTCGTCGAATTACCTGCACACACTCCGTTGTAGTAAAGGCAGGATCGGGTCTTTTATTTAAACATTCATACTAAACAAACCAAGTATGAAAGTTACTGAGAACACTTCACAAAGGCAGCTTGCTTCGATTTCCGTGTCTGCTTGAGACACTCACCTTCCGAATGTCCAGTGCCTCTGCTGTCTATGTCTCTACAGTCCATAAAAGTCTCATCTTTGCACTGAAAACGCCTTTGAACTCTTATTCTTTGCATTTGGACAATCCTGACTAACTGCTTTCTGAATCTTTTAACAGACAGACTTAATGTTGCTTGTTTAATCTACAGATGTCATTAAATAGTAACAAGGTTACACTCAAATACTGAACATACAGACATCATCAAATCGTTTAGTCCTGAGTTTCCATTATTCCCACCGTAACAAGGTACTCACATATTTAACATCCAGACAATGACCAGTTACTCATCTCACTGGCTGAAGGCACAACATTGTCTCACAATCTCTTTACCATCCAAACTTCAGACTGCATGCTGTTATTTAATCCAAACTTCAGACTGCATGCTGAAGCAAAGAGTTCAGCAATGCGGGACTGTGCGAACACAGAGAACAGGATTTGATAACTAGACTTGTAGATCAAGCATCAATGACAAGGCAACAAAACTGCCCACCAGCACCAGGTGTCTCTCACTTGTGTGTCCCAAATTTGTAGCAGCTGCGACAGCAAGCATTCAGTTTCCACCGAGATTTAAACTCAGATCGCTGGATTCATGTCCAGAGTGCTCACCATTACACCATGGAACCAACGATGCCAAATTCTTTGAAACATTTCTCAAAAACAAGATCATCTCCAAAATTACACTTTGGCTCGGCCTTTTCTCATCCACACCGTCAGTTTCCCCACTTTAAGCTCTGCTAATTATCGATGCAGAGCAATTCACACAGATACCGTCGAGGCTATGGGTTCTCAAGTAGCTGTTTCTATTTCAGACTGTTCATCACAGCTTGTACTTCAGTCTTGCCAGGTAAAATGAGTGTTGGTATTGCAATGCATTAATGTAAAATGCTTGGAATGAAAAGAAAATGCAACGTTTTGTTGAGTGCAAAACATGCAGTGCCTGCATTTCAAAAAGCGTTGCTTTTATTCATCCAGCTGAATGCATATTGTACAGATAATCTCAGCACACATTGTGCTGGCAATTGCAGCAACAAACTAGTTTCTCCTCCGCTGATTTGTAAAGGGTAACTGACGGTTGAGCACACGATTTGAAAACTAGACTTGTAGATCAAGCATCAATGACAAAGGCAACAAAACTGCCCACCAGCACCAGGTGTCTCTCACTTGTTTGTACAAAATTATTAAATTATTGACTCTCATTCAGTTAGCATTTCTTTAATTATGCAAATGAAAATCATCGGTTAATTAATTATGTTTTCCGGTGAATGCAGGATAACATTTAACAAAAAGCCCCAACGTGGGGCTCGAACCCGCGACCCGAAGATTAATAGTTTCATGCTCTCCCAATTGATCGCGTGGGGCTTCTGCCAAATGCGGGTTTTTGTCGCTGATTGCAGCCAGGCGCCTGTTGGCTCCGACCCAGATGTTTAAACTTGCTATCGAGGAACTGCCAGGATCTTCTTGAATGGTGGACCAGGCTCGAGGGGCCGAATGGCCCACTCCGGCTCCGAATCCTGACATGTTTATCATCTGATGACTTTTCACAGGAGAACAAACTCGCCCCTGAGCATGCATGAGGAGAAAGCTACAGAAAATATTCCCGCCCGGTGAGCTTTCACGTGTGAGGTGAACGTGTTAACCACTACACTGCGGAAACATCTCCACTTTCAGCACCAGGTCAGACGGAAATGTTCAGCGAGCAGCTGAACTGCAGAATGCCACTTTTGAAGAGTTGGTCGAGGTGTCAAACAATGAGTTTCGCTTAATGATTAAAAGTAGAAAGTGTCACACGTTGGATTTGAAGCCACTCCTCTACATGCAATTGCAATCCAAACACAGCACCTTTGACCGCTCAGACATCCTGACTAGGTGCTGCTGTGTTTGGCCAACTGCAGGTTTATTTTGAACCTTTGTGTCCTGTCACATGAAATAAATGAGGGCAGCAGGCGCATCTCTGCCTGACACCGGGGAATCAATGAGACAGACCTTGGAGCAAGGGTCTGGTTATTAAGACACAGTAAAGAAAATATTGATTCCGGAATTATCCCAATGGTCAGGAACCCTGTTCTCATCTCGAGTGAGATGTGTTACCGTTGCACCACGAGCTCTACACAACGAATATGAGATGTTTATCGATATGAACGTTACTCAAAATAAGGGCTTTAAAATCCCCGCCCATTCCCACTCGGATTCAGTAGCAGCGCTCACTTGCCAGTCACCGTCCGTTTTTTTGTTGAACTTTTGTTTTTATTTCACGGGAAAGCATCATTACTTAACCCAATGTCACCTTTTGCACAATGAAAGAAATGCTGACTGAGGGACAGTCGATACTTCAATCATTTCTTCTGTGTTTTTCATGTTAACTGTTAAACCAGATCACATTTTACACAATTTTTGCCGGGGATTGTTTCAAAATCTTCATTGCTGATGACACCGGGAATCTGGGGCAACATTTGTCAAATTTAACAGCACCGGTTAATCCGACCATGCACAGAAAATAGAATCAGTAGTGAAGATAAAATCCCACGGTGCTCATTTTCAGATTCAACATTGTAGGATTTCAAATAAAGTGAAAGAATTTTACAGTGAAAAGATTTGGAAGTGTTATATGAATATATGAATTTTTGTCTTTAATTAAACTTTGTGGCGTCTGACTCCCGTTCATGCCTCTGCTGAATAAGAAAGGAGGGTTTGATATTGATCAGACTGCACTACCCCTGATATTTGTGAGCTCATCCTTTATATTCAGTGGTTTCTCGCCCTTTGATCGGCTCCAGTGTCGCGGATATCAGGTTGGCCTCACACGCGAAAGGTCCCTGGTGGATCCGTATTCACTCACTCAAACTTATCTATTTATTGAAGTGGAATAAAGAGCAATTAAGGAATAAGGGAGCCCTTTTGCCGGGAGAATAAATAGCAAATAAAAACAGCAATTGCTGGAAATCTCAGCAGGTCAGGCAGCATTTGCCAGGAGACTAAATTCGCCTCCGATTGTTCCACTACAGCAACTGTAAACATAATGTTTCCGCCAGGGATTGAACCAGGGACTTTTCGCGTGTCAAGTTAACGTGATAACCACTACACTGCACAAACCGCTGGCAAAACTGCTGCAACAGAGGGGAGCTGACCAGTGAGCTCCCTCTGTGCTGATCGGGAATGTGTTGGCTCACCTTAAACAACTTCTGTCCCACACTGAAAGCTCTCAATCCTTCTCCTCCGCTGCCCTTTACAGAAATGTCACGGATCACCCAGCCACCGTATTCACTTCCACATCCTCACAGTGGGGTCACAGAGGCTCCTACTGTCTCCCCGCGATCAGCGAACTCACCCAGTTTACAAAATTAAACCCAGAACACGTGTCCAGCAACGGGCAGGAGAAACAAGAGAATCTGTAAGCTCGGTCCGTAACAGAAAGTAATGGGGTTATTCATGGTGATTACAGCAATTACTAATCGTCTCACAGACCTCAATTATTTTTATTTGACAAATTGATCGAATATCGTTACCAGGTTAGTGCGCTGGATCTTAACCCTTCGACCACCAGGGAACAGTTATGATACATGTAGATATATTTATATATATGTATATATGAACCTGAATATCAACGGCGAGCTGCCTAGGCCTCATGGTGCAACGGTAGTGCATCTAACTTTGAGCGAGAGAAATTAATTTCTACAATGAAACCCATTTCATTTTTGTTCCCTTTTAAACACTAGAAACTGAGACAGGGGGAATAAATAGAGAAATAAAAGCACAGGGATATAGACAAGAGGAAGAGAGAAGGGGGAATACTGTCCCCACCCAGAACTAATGCAGAAACCCCTCTGCTGCGCTCGGGGTGGCTACCCACAGCCTGGATACACTAACGTCCCAGCAGCTCATTGACTGTCGGAGTGGGACCGTGCGGCGCTTCAGAAGACAGGTCGAAAAAGCAAAGTCACTGATTCGGTCTCGTGTGCTCCTGCTACAAAGAATAGATACACACAATTAAATGCTTTTATAATGGTTACAATTTATCGCCATTCTTGTCAAGCAGTTGTTTCGTTGGACCAGGGGTATGATTCTCACTTCAGGGTTGTTAATGACAATTTGCGAGAGATTCCACGTTTAATACCGAATGAGTCCTTTCAATTTGCATAGATCTTATGCCAACAATTGTTATGTATGTCAACCTGTAAATACCTTGTTTAACCACCAGAGGGCTCATCCCCTGGGGTCCCAAGAGATCCCACAATCCCTTGGGTGCACTTGTACTTAAGGAGGCCTCACAGGCTGGAGAAGCACTCTGGAGATCTGCAATAAAAGACTAAGGTCACAAATTACTTTGAGCTCACAGTATTTGTTCAGACTCTTTATTCATGCACTACAACTGGCGATGAGATACAGATGACGAACCCCACCGCAACAATGCAGAGACCAATGGGCATCCTGGAGAAATTTTCGGAGGGAGATGATTGGGAAACCTAAGTGGAGCGACTTGACCAATACTTCTTTGCCAGCGAGCTGGAAGGAGAAGCAAATGCTGCCAAAGGAAGGGCGATTCACCTCACTGTTTGTGGGGCACCATCTTATGGCCTCATACAAAAGCTGCTTGCTCCAGCGAAATGAACAGAGAAATCGTATGTTCATTTGTGCACACTGGTCCGGGAGCATCTTAACCTGAAGGAAAGCGTTCTGATGGCGAGGTTCCGGTTCTACATGTCCAAAAGGTCTGAAGGCCAGGAAGTGGCGAGCGATGTCATCGAGCAAAGACACCTTGCAGGCATTTGGAATTTGAAGGACATTTGGAGCACATGCTCAGGAACTTCTTTGTACTTGGCATTGGCCATGAAGTAATACTTCGTAAACTAATTTTGAGAGTCGAGACCCCACCCTTGAGTAAAGCCATAGCGATAGCCCACGCGTTCATCGCCACCAGTGACAATACCAATCAAATCTCTCAGCACACGAGTGCTGTACAAGTACTGTGAACAAAGTAATGTTGTTTTCAAATCGTTACGTACAGGGCAGGCCTCACATGCCTGCAGCTGTACGTCTGCAGATGTCTGAGTCCACCATCAAGGGTGATGAATGCTACGCCATTAACACCTTGTTGGCGCTGCGGGGGTGATCATCGTTTCCATTCATGCCGCTTCAAAGGATACGTTTGCAAGGGCTGTGGAACAATGGGACACCTGCAACGAATGTGCAGGCAAGCTGCAAACCCTGCTAATCCTGCAAACCACGATGTTGCAGAGGAGGGCAGATCCACGGCAGATCACAACGAACCAGAGCATCAGACCGAGGAGGTAGAGGTATATGGGGTGCATACATTTACCACAAAGTGCCCCCGATAATGCTGAAGGTTGAATTAAATGGACTCCCGGTGTCAATGGAGCGACACATGGGCGCGAGCCAGTCCATTATGAGCAGAAAGACTTTCGATAAATTGTGGTGCAGCCAGGCCTCAAGGCCAGTCCTGACTCCCATTCGCACTAAACTGAGAACTTACACAAATGAACTGATTCCCGTAATCGGCAGTGCTACTGTAAAGGTCTCCTACGATGGAGCGATACACAAGTTACCACTCTGGGTGGTACCGGGCGATGGCCCCACGCTGCTCGGCAGGAGCTGGCTGGGGAATATACGCTGGAACTCGAACGACATCCGGGTGCTCTCGCCCGTCGACGACATTTCGTCTGCCCAGGTCTTAAACAAATTCCCCTCGTTGTTCGAACCAGGCATCGTGAAATTCCAAGCTGCAAAAGTGCAGATCCAGCTAATTCCCCGGGCGCAACCCATCCATCACAAGGTGAGAGCAGTACCGTACATGATGAGAGAGAGGGTGGAGATCGAGCTGGACAGGCTGCAACGAGAGGGCATCATTTTGCTGATCGAATTCAACGAGCGGACCAGTCCGATTGTTCCAGTCCTCAAGGGAGAGGGCACCATCAGATTCTGTGGTGATTACAAAGTAACTATCAAATGTTTCTCCCTTCAGGATCAATACCCACTCCCAAAGGCAGACAACCTTTTTGCGACGCTGACGGAGGAAAGATGTTCACGAAGCTGGACTTGACCTCGGCCTACATGACGCAGGAGTTGGAGGAATCATCGAAGGGCCTCACCTGCATCAACACGCACAAAGGTCTCTTCATTCACAACAGATGCCCATTTGGGATTCGATGAGCCGCGGCGATATTCCAGAGAAACATGGAAAGCTTACTGAATTCGGTCCCACGCACTGTGGTCTTCCAGGACAACATCTTGGTTATAGGTCGGAACACAGATGGGCTTCTGCAGAACCTGGAGGAGGTTCTTAGTCGGCTTAATCGCGTGGGGCAAAGGTTAAAATGCTCGAAGTGCGTTGTCCTGGCGCCCGAAGTGGAGTTCCTGGGGAGAAGAATTGCGGCGGACGGCACAAGGCCCACCGATTCGTAGATGGAGGCAATCGACAACGCACCGAGGCCACAGAACGTGACGGAGCTGCGGTCATTTCCAGGACTCCTGAACTACTTTCGTATCTTCTTACCGGGTCTAAGAACACTGTTCGAATCACTGCACGCTTTACTGCAAAAAGAAAACGAATGGGTATGGGGTAAAAGCCAAGAAAATACCGTTGTAAAAGCTAGAAAACTGTTATACTCAACCAAATTGCTTGTGCTGTATGATGCATGTAAGCATTTGGTGCTAGCATGTGATGCGTCGTCATACAATGTTGAGTGTGTATTGCATCAAGCTCATGAATCTGGGAAATTGCAACTGGTTACTTATACATCCAGGAGTCTGTCTAAGGCTGAGAGGACCTCAGCATGATCGAAAAAGAAATGTTAGCATGTGTTTATGGAGTAAAAAAAATGCATCAATATCTGATGGGCTCAAATTTGAATTGGAAACTGACCATAAGCCACTTTTATCCCTCTTTTCTGAAAGTAAGGGGATAAATACAGATGCATCGGCCCGCATCCAGAGATGGGCGCTCACATTGTCCGCATACAACTACGCCATCCGCCACAGACCAGGCATAGAAAACTGTGCCGATGCTCTCAGTAGGCTGCCATTGCCCACCACAGGGGTGGAGATGGCACAGCCCCAGATTTAGTTATGGTAATGGAAGCATTCGAGAGTGAGCTATCACCTGTTACCGCCCGACAGATTAGAACCTAGATGAGCCAGGATCCCTCATTGTCCTTAGTAAAAAAGCTGTGTGCTCCACGGGAGTTGGTCTGGTGTTCCGTTCGAGATGCAGGAAGAAATAAAGCCGTACCAGCGGCGCAGAGATAAAATGTCCGTACAGGCAGACTGTATCAAGTAGTGGTGCCAAAAAAGGGCAGGGACACTTTCATTAGTGACCTCCAAGTACCCACCCAGGCATTGTAATGACTAAAGCGATATCCAGATCCCACTTGTGGTGGCCCGGTTTCGATGCGGACTTAGAGTCCTGCTTTCAGAGATGTAACACATGCTCGCAGTTAAGCAATGTACCCAGGGAGGCGCTGCTAAGTTTTTGGTCTTGGCCCTCCAAACCGTGGTCTCGGGTACACGTCGACTATGCAGGCCCGTTGTTGGGTAAAATGTTCCTTGTGGTTGGAGATGCGTACTCCAAGTGGATTGAATGTGAGATGATGTCCGCTGCCACCATTGAAAGCTTGCGGATCATGTTTGCCACGCACGGCCTGCCTAACGTTTTTGTCAGTGACAATGGGCTGTGCTTCACCAGTGCTGAGTTCAAAGAGTTCATGACATGCAATGGGATCAAACATGTCACATCTGCCCCGTTTAAACCAACATCCAATGGTCAGACAGAGAGAGCAGTGCAGCAATCAAGCAGAGCTTGAAGAGGGTAACTGAGGGCTCACTGCAGATTCATCTATCCCGAGTCCTGCTTAGATACCGCACAAGACCCCACTCGCTCACTCGGCTTCCCTCCGCGGAACTGCTCATGAAAAGGGCACTTAAGACAAGGCTCTCGTTAGTCCACCCTGATCTACACAAACAGGTAGAGAGCAGGCGGCTTCAAGAGAATACATATCATGATCAAGCAAATGTGTCACGCGAAATCGAGATTAATGTTCCCGTATTTATGTTGAACTATGGACAAGGTCCCAAGTGGCTTCCCAGCATTGTCGTGGCCAAAAAGTGGGTAGTAGGGTGTTCCTGATCAAACTTTCATATGGACTCACCTGCAGGAAACACTTGGACCAAACCAAACTCAGATTCACGGACTATCCAGAACAACCCACAATAGACTCTACCTTTTTCGCTCCTCCAACACACACACAAGTGGCAATCAACCCAGCGGTTGACCACGAAGCAGAACCCATCACCCGCAGTAGCCCAGCAGGCGAGCGAGGGCCCAACAAATTACTCACCAAAACCAGCATTTGCACTGAGACGTTCAACCAGGGAAAGGAAGGCCACAGGTTGACTCAAATTGTAAATAGTTACACTACTGACTTTGGGGAGGCTGGGGAGGCGGGGTGCGGGGGGCGTGTTGTTACATATATAAACCTGTAAATACATTGTTTAACCATCAGAGGGCTCATCCACTGGAGTCCCAAGGGATCCCACAATCCCTTGGTCACACCTGTACATCAGGAGGCCTCACAGGTTGGAGAGGCACACTGGAGACTTGTAATAAAGGACGAAGGTCACACCTTACTTTCAGTTTGCAGTATCTGGTCAGATTCTTTATTCAAGACATAACACTCTGTATTTAGGAGACTGGTTTAAAATGTTTATTGCTCATGTGACAAGGAATCTGGGGCGACTTTTGTTCAATTTATTAAACAGCAAAGATAGTCTCAAAAATCACGTTCCGCCCGGGATCCTTTCGCGTGTGAAGCGAACGTGATAACAATGACGTTACGGAAACACTGCGGTTCAAATGATGTTCGGAACATAACCAGATGTTTAAACTTGCTGTCGATGAACTGCCAGGATCTTCTTGAAGAGTGGACCAGGCTTGAGGGGCCGAATGGCCTACTCCGGCCCCTAATCCTTCCATGCTTATGATCTTATGACCTTTCACAGGAGAACAAACTCGCCCCTGAGCATGCATGAGGAGAAAGCTACAGAAAATATTCCCGCCCAGTGAGCTTTCACTTGTGAGGCAAACATGTGAACCGCAACACTGCGGAAACATCTCCACTTTCAGCACCAGGTCAGACGGAAATGTGAAGCGAGCAGGTGAACTGCTGAATCCCAGTTTTTAGGAGTTAGTTGTGGTGTCAAACAATGAGTTTCGCATAATGATAAAAAGTAAGAAATGTCAGATTCAAATCCACACCTCCAGAGGAGACTGCGAACGGAACACAGCACCTGAGACCGCTCGGCCATCCTGACGATTCAGTGCTGGGTGTGGCCACCTGCAGGTTGATTTTGAACTGTTGTGTCCTGTCACACGAAATAAATGAGGACAGCAGGCGTATCTCTGCCTGACACCGGGGAAACAGTGAGACAGACCTTGGAGCAAGGGTTTGGTTATTGCCAAACAGCAAAGAAAATATTAATTCTGGAAGAACAATTTCCAAAAAACAGTAACACTTACATGATTTGAACACGGAACTTTCTGATCTGGAGTGAGACACTCTATCATTGCGCCACGAGGTCTACACAGGGAGTGTGGGATGTTCCTCTATATGAAGGTTTCACAATACAAGTGGATTTAAAATCCCCGCCCATTCCCACCAGGTGTCAGAAGCAGCGCTCACCTGCCAGTCACCGTATGGTTTTTTCTGAAACATTTGTGTTGCTTTCACGGGAAAGCATCATTAATTAACCCATCACCTTCTTTTGCACAATGAAAGAAATGCTAACTGAGGGACAGTCGGATACTTCAATCATTTGTCCTGTGTTTTGGGGAGCGGGCAGGTTAGTGGACCTGAGTCCATGATCGGATCGGCCATGATCATATGAAATGACGGAGCAGGCTCGAGGGGCGTATGGCCGACTCCTGCACCTATTTCTTATGTTCTTCTGTTCTTATGCAGGTTGACCCATTTTACACACTGTATTACCGATGACACCAGGAATCTGGGGCAACTTTTGTCAAATTTAACAGCACCTACCGTGCACAGAAAATAGAATCAGTCGTGAAGATAAAATCCCACGGTGCTCATTTTCAGATTCAATGCAGTAGGATTTCAAATAAAGTGAAAGGATTTTACAGTGAAAAGATTTGCAAGTGTTACTTGTATTTATGACTTTAATTAAACTTTGTGGCGTCTGACTCCCGTTCATGCCTCTGCTGAATAAGAAAGGAGGGTTTGACGTTGACCAGACTGCACTGCCCCTGATATTTGTGAGCTCATCCTTTGTATTCAGTGGTTTCTCGCCCTTTGATGGGCTGCAGTGAAACGGATATCACGTTGGCCTCACACGCGAAAGGTCCCCGGTGGATCCGTTTTCTCTCACTGAAAGTTATCTATTTATTGAAGTGAAATAAAGAGCAATGAAGGAATAAGGGAACCCTTTTGCCAGGAGAATAAAGAGAAAATAAAAACAGCAAATGCTGGAAATCTCAGCAGATCAGGCAGCATTTGCCAGGAGAATAAACTCGCCTCTGATTGTTCCTCCATAGCAAGTTTAAACATAAAGTTCGTGGCCAGGATTGAACCAGGGACCTGTCACATGTAAAGAAAACGTGATAACCACTGTACTACAGAAACCTCTGACACAGCAGCCCCAACAAAGGGGAGCTGACCAGTGAGCTCCCTCTGTGCTGATCAGGAATGTGTTGGCTCACCTGAAACAACTTCTGTCCCACACTGAAAGTTTTCAATTCTTCTCCTCCGCTGCCCTTTACAGAAATGTCACGGATCACCCAGCCACCGTGTTCACTTCCACATCCTCACAGTGTGGCCACAGAGGCTCCTACTGTCTCCCCGCGATCAGTGAACTCACCCAGTTTACAAAATTAAACCCGGAACACGTGACCGGCAAAGGGCAGGAGAAGCCACATAGTTTGTAAGCTCGGTCTAGCACAGAAAGTATTGGTATTCATGGTGATTACAGCAATTATTAATCGTCTCACAGTCCTCAATTATTTTAATGCAATGAACTGATCGAGGATTGAAACCAGAATAGTTCACCGGATCTTAACCCCTCGACCACCAGGGAACAATGATGATACATGCAGATATATTTATATATATTTATATATGAACCTGAATATCAACAGCTCGCTGCCTAAACTTCATGGTGCAACGGCAGTGCATCTAACTTTGAGTGGGAGTAATTGTTCCACAGTGACACCCATTTCATCTTTTGTTCCCTTTTAAACACTAGAAACTGAGACAGGGGGAATAAATAGAGAAATAAAAGCACAGGAATATAGACAAGAGGAAGAGAGAAGGGGAAAGGTACTGCCCCCACACAGAACTAATGCAGAAACCCCTCTGCTGCGCTCGGGGTGGCCACCCGCAGCCTGGATACACTAACGGGAGAACACCAGCGGCAGGTCGGGGCCATAAAAGGAACGGCGAGCGGCCCTGGGAGCTGCTTGGAGGTCGCGGGAGACTACTCCAGGGAGCAGCGCGAGCTGGTGCAGGAGGGCGGTGGCAGCGAAGAGTGACATCATCAAGGTCCAGGTCGGTGATTGGAGCGTGGGCAGATACAGCAGGAGCGGCGAGATCGGGGCGAAGGAACGGTGAGAGACTGTAGAGGGACGTGATCAGGGCCCAGGGGAGGCATGAGTTCAGGGCCAGGGGCCCAGGGGCAGCACGGGCCAACCCACACTGCAATATGTGTGTGCACTAGGTCCGTGCAGCAGAGCTGGCCTCCAGTCGTCTTGGTTAACCCTTGCCACTGGACCAAGACCTCGCTCTGTCAAGCCCGTGTGATGGCTGGGATGCAATGGCCACCACCCGTTAAAAAAATCCAAGCACAGGCATCTTCCACCCTTCGGGATGTAGTTCGGGTCCTTCATTGAAACACCTGTGAACTCATCCTTTTTCGGCGTGGAAGCAAGTCATTCTCGTTTCGAGGGACCGCCTATGATGATGATGATGATGATGGATACATTCATGTCCCAACAGCTCATTGACTGCAGGAGTGGGACCGTGCGGCGCTTCAGAAACAATTTCGAAAAGGCAAAGTCACTGATTCCGTCTCATGTGCTCCTCCGATCAAGAATAGCAACACAACTAAAAATGCTTCAATAATGGTTACATCTTATCTCCACATTTGCTGAGCAGTCGGTTCGTTGGTCTAGGAGTATGATTGTCGCTTTGGGGTTGTTACTTCAAATTTGCGAGAGGTCCGGGGTTTAAATCCCGCACGAGCCCTCAATTTGCCGCGAATTTTGAATTTGCGTCGAACTTTTGCAAAGAAGGACTTGCATTTCTGCAGTGCCTGTCAGGAACTCATGACGCCCCAAAGCACTTTACAGCCATGAAGTCACCTTTGAAGTGTTGCCATGTGAGGAAAGATGTACCCAAATCACCCCACACGAACCTCAAGTCTTTGCGAAGGAGTTCATAGAATCATAGAAGTTTACAGCACGGAAGGAGGCCATTTCGGTCCATTGTGTCTGCACCGGCCAACAAGAGACTATCCAGCCTAATCCAACTTTCCAGCTCTCGGTCCATAACCCTGCAGGTTACGGCACTTCAGGTGCACATCCAAGCACTTTTTAAAAGTGGTGAGGGTTTCTGCCTCTAACACACTTTCAGGCAGTGAGTTCCAGACCCACACAACCCTCTGCGTGAAGAAATTTCTTCTCTAAACTTTCTACCAATTACTTTAAATTTATGCCTCCTGGTTATTGACCGCTCTGCTTAGGGAAATAGGCCCTTTATATCCACTATATCTGGGCCCCTCATAATTTTATACAGCTCAATGAAGCCTCCCCTCAGCCTCCTCTGTTCCAGGGAAAACAAACCCAGCCTATCTAATCTGTCCTCATGGCTAAGCTTCTCCACTCCCGGCAACATCCTCGTAAATCTCCTCTGTACCCTCTTAAGTGCAATCACATACTTCCTGTAATACGCCGAGCAGAACTGCACGCAGTGCTCCATAGAAACATAGAAACATAGAAAATAGGTGCAGGAGCAGGCCATTCAGCCCTTCTAGCCTGCACCGCCATTCAACGAGTTCATGGCTGAACATGAAACTTCAGTACCCACTTCCTGCTTTCACGCCATACCCCTTGATCCCCCGAGTACTAAGGACTTCATCTAACTCCCTTTTGAATATATTTAGTGAATTGGCCTCAACTACTTCCTGTGGTAGAGAATTCCACAGGTTCACCACTCTCTGGGTGAAGAAGTTTCTCCTTATCTCGGTCCTAAATGGCTTACCCCTTATCCTTAGACTGTGACCCCTGGTTCTGGACTTCCCCAACATTGGGAACATTCTTCCTGCATCCAACCTGTCCAAACCCGTCAGAATTTTAAACGTTTCTATGAGGTCCCCTCTCACTCTTCTGAACTCCAGTGAATACAAGCCCAGTTGATTCAGTCTTTCTTGATAGGTCAGTCCCACCATCCCGGGAATCAGTCTGGTGAATCTTCGCTGCACTCCCTCAACAGCAAGTATGTCCTTCCTCAAGTTAGGAGACCAAAACTGTACACAATACTCCAGGTGTGGCCTCACCAAGGCCCTGTACAACTGTAGCAACACCTCCCTGCCCCTGTACTCAAATCCCCTCGCTATGAAGGCCAACATGCCATTTGCTTTCTTAACCGCCTGCTGTACCTGCATGCCAACCTTCAATGACTGATGTACCATGACACCCAGGTCTCGTTGCACCTTCCCTTTTCCTAATCTGTCACCATTCAGATAATAGTCTGTCTCTCTGTTTTTACCACCAAAGTGGATAACCTCACATTTATCCACATTATACTTCATCTGCCACGCATTTGCCCACTCACCTAACCTATCCAAGTCACTCTGTAGCCTCATAGCATCCTCCTCGCAGCTCACACTGCCACCCAACTTAGTGTCATCCGCAAATTTGGAGATACTACATTTAATCCCTTCGTCTAAATCATTAATGTATAATGTAAACAGCTGGGGCCCCAGCACAGAACCCTGCGGTACCCCACTAGTCACTGCCTGCCATTCCGAAAAGTACCCATTTACTCCTACTCTTTGCTTCCTGTCTGACAACCAGTTCTCAATCCACGTCAGCACACTACCCCCAATCCCATGTGCTCTAACTTTGCACATTAATCTCCTGTGTGGGACCTTGTCGAAAGCCTTCTGAAAGTCCAAATATACCACATCAACTGGTACTCCTTTGTCCACTTTATTGGAAACATCCTCAAAAAATTCCAGAAGATTTGTCAAGCATGATCTCCCTTTTACAAATCCATGCTGACTTGGACCTATCATGTCACCATTTTCCAAATGCGCTGCTATGACATCCTTAATAATTGATTCCATCATTTTACCCACTACTGAGGTCAGGCTGACCGGTCTATAATTCCCTGCCTTCTCTCTCCCTCCTTTTTTAAAAAGTGGGGTTACATTGGCTACCCTCCACTCGATAGGAACTGATCCAGAATCAATGGAATGTTGGAAAATGACTGTCAATGCATCCGCTATTTCCAAGGCCACCTCCCTAAGTACTCTGGGATGCAGTCCATCAGGCCCTGGGGATTTATCGGCCTACAATCCCATCAATTTCCCCAACACAATTTCCCGACTAATAAAGATTTCCCTCAATTCCTCCTCTTTAATAGACCCTCTGACCACTTTTATATCCGGAAGGTTGTTTGTGTCCTCCTTAGTGAATACTGAACCAAAGTACTTGTTCAATTGGTCTGCCATTTCTTTGTTCCCCGTTATGACTTCCCCTGATTCTGACTGCAGGGGACCTACGTTTGTTTTTACTAACCTCTTTCTCTTTACATACCTATAGAAACTTTTGCAATCCGCCTTAATGTTCCCTGCAAGCTTCTTCTCGTACTCCATTTTCCCTGCCCTAATCAAACCCTTTGTCCTCCTCTGCTGAGTCCTAAATTTCTCCCAGTCCTCAGGTTCGCTGCTATTTCTGGCCAATTTGTATGCCACTTCCTTGGCTTTAATACTATCCCTGATTTCCCTAGATAGCCACGGTTGAGCCACCTTCCCTTTTTTATTTTTACGCCAGACAGGAATGTACAATTGTTGTAATTCATCCATGCGTTCTCTAAATGTCTGCCATTGCCCATCCACAGTCAACCCCTTAAGTATCATTAGCCAATCTATCTTAGCCAATTCATGCCTCATACCTTCAAAGTTACCCTTCTTTAAGTTCTGGACCATGGTCTCTGAATTAACTGTTTCATTCTCCATCCTAATGCAGAATTCCACCATATTATGGTCACTCTTCCCCAAGGGGCCTCGCACAATGAGATTGCTAATTAATCCTCTCTCATTACACAACACCCAGTCTAAGATGGCCTCCCCCCTAGTTGGTTCCTCGACATATTGGTCTAGAAAACCATCCCTTATGCATTCCAGGAAATCCTCCTCCACCGTATTGCTTCCAGTTTGGCTAGCCCAATCTATGTGCATATTAAAGTCACCCATTATAACTGCTGCACCTTTATTGCATGCACTCCTAATTTCCTGTTTGATGCCCTCCCCAACATCACTACTACTGTTTGGAGGTCTGTACACAACTCCCACTAACGATTTTTGCCCTTTAGTGTTCTGCAGCTCCACCCATATAGATTCCACATCATCCAAGCTAATGTCTTTCCTAACTATTGCATTAATCTCCTCTTTAACCAGTAATGCTACCCCACCTCCTTTTCCTTTTATTCTATCCTTCCTGAATGTTGAATACCCCTGGATGTTGAGTTCCCAGCCCTGATCATCCTGGAGCCACGTCTCCGTAATCCCAATCACATCATATTTGTTAACATCTATTTGTACAATTAATTCATCCAACTTATTGCGGATACTCCTTGCATTAAGACACAAAGCCTTCAGGCTTGTTTTTTTAACACCCTTTGTCCTTTTAGAATTTTGCTGTACAGTGGCCCTTTTTGTTCTTTGCCTTGGGTTTCTCTGCCCTCCACTTTTCCTCATCTCCTTTCTGTCTTTTGCTTTTGCTTCCTTTTTGTCTCCCTCTGTCTCCCTGTATAGGTTCCCATCCCCCTGCAATATTAGTTTAACTCCTCCCCAACAGCACTAGCAAACACTCCCCCTAGGACATTGGTTCCGGACCTGCCCAGGTGCAGACCGTCCGGTTTGTACTGGTCCCACCTCCCCCAGAACCGGTTCCAATGCCCCAAGAATTTGAATCCCTCCCTGCTGCACCACTGCTCAAGCCATGTATTCATCTGCGCTATCCTGCGATTCCTACTCTGACTAGCACGTGGCACTGGTAGCAATCCCGAGATTACTACTTTTGAGGTCCTACTTTTTAATTTAGCTCCTAGCTCCTTAAATTCTTTTCGTAGGACCTCATCCCTTTTTTTACCTGTGTCGTTGGTACCAATGTGCACCACGACAACTGGCTGTTCTCCCTCCCATTTCAGAATGTCCTGCACCCGCTCCGAGACATCCTTGACCCTTGCACCAGGGAGGCAACATACCATCCTGGAGTCTCGGTTGCGTCCGCAGAAACGCCTATCTATTCCCCTCACCATCGAATCCCCTATCACTATCGCGCTCCCACTCTTTTTCCTGCCCTCCTTTGCAGCAGAGCCACCTACGGTGCCATGAACTTGGCTGCTGCTGCCCTCCCCTGATGAGTCATCCTCCCCAACATTACTCAAAGCAGTGTATTTGTTTTGCAGGGGGATGACCACAGGGGACTCCTGCACTATCTTTCTTGCACTGCTCTTCCTGTTGGTCTTCCATTCCATATCTGGCTGTGGACCCTTCTCCTGCGGTAAGACCAACTCACTACACGTGATACTCACGTCATTCTCAGCATCGTGGATGCTCCAGAGTGAATCCACCTTCAGCTCCAATTCTGCAACGCGGACCGTCAAGAGCTCGAGGCGGATACACTTCCCACACACGTAGTCGTCAGGGACACCGGAAGTGTCCCCGAGTTCCCACATGGTACAGGAGGAGCATATCACATGACTGAGCTCTCCTGCCATGTCTTAACCTTAGATACCCTTAAATTGGTAATAACAATGTTATAGTTCACTTACTGATATAAAAAATAAAAGAAAAGCTACTCACCCAACACCAGCCAATCATTTACCCCATTGGCTGTGACGTCACTTTTTGATTACTTTCTACTTCTATTTTGCTTTCTCTCCCGCTGTAGCTGCACCGGTATGCTTTTGACAGGTCGCTCCCCTCTCACCAACTGCCGCTGGCTCTCGATCTCCCGCTGGGCTTTTGACAGTTCGCTCCCCTCTCACCAACTGCCGCTGGCTCTCGATCTCCCGCTGGGCTTTTGACAGGTCGCTCCCCTCTCACCAACTGCCGCTGGCTCTCGATCTCCCGCTGGGCTTTTGACAGGTCGCTAACCAGGTGTGGCCTAACCAGTGTTTTATACAGTACAAGTATAAATCCCCACCCCAACTCTTGTAATCTATGCCTCGGCTGAAAAGGGCAAGCATTCCATATTCCTTTTTAACGACCTTATCTACCTGGCCTGCTACTTTCAGGGATCTGTCGACATGCACTCCCTGGATTCTGTGAGGACCCAGCCGATTGGAAAACTGCAAATATAACACCCCTATTTAAAAAAGGAGGCAGACAAAAAGCAGTAAACTATAGACCAGTTAGTCCAACATCTATGGTTGGGAAAATGTTGGAGTCCATTTTTAAACAAGCAGTAGCAGGACAGTTGGAAAAAAATAATTCAGTCAGACAGAGTCAGCATGGGATTATGAAAGGGAAGTCATATTTGACAAATTTGCTGGAATTCTTTGAGGATGTAATGAACAGGGTGGATAAAGGGGAACCCGTGGATGTGAAGTATTTTGACATTCCTTAAGGCATTTTGACAAGGTGCCACATAAAAGGTTACTGCACAAGATAAATTTTCACGGGGTTGGGGGTTATATATTAGCATGGATGGAGGATTGGCTAACTAACAGAATGCAGAGAGTCGGGATGAATGATTTATTCTCGGTTTGGCAATCAGTAATTAGATGGATGCCGCAGGGATCAGTGCTGGGGCCCCAACTATTTACAAACTATATTAATGACCTGGGAAAAGGGATCGAGTGTAACATAGCCAAGTATGCTGATGAGACAAAGATGGAATGAAAAGCAATGTGTGAAGAGGATCCAAAAAATCTGCAAAAGGACATAAACAGGCTCAGTGAGTGGGCAAAAATTTGGCAGATGGAGTATAATGTTGGAAAGTGTGAGGTTATGCACATTGGCAGAAAAATCAAGGAGCAAGTTATTATTTAAGTGGAGAAAGATTGCAAAGTGCTGCAGTACAGTGGGACCTGGGGTAATTTTGCTTGAAACACAAAAGGTTAGTGTGCAGGTGCAGCAAGTGAGAAGAGCATAACATAAGAAAGAGGAGCAGGAGTACGCTATACGGCCCCTCGAGCCTGCTCCTCCATTTAATACGATCATGGGCTCAGGTCCACTTCCCTGCCCGCTTCCCATAACCCTTTATTTCCTTATCAGTTGAGAAACTGTCTATCTCTGTCTTAAATTAAATTTATGATCAGGAAAGCCAATGGAATCTCGGCCTTTATTGCAAAGAGGATGGAGTATAAAAGCAGGGAAGTCTTCCTGCAGTTATACAGGGTATTGGTGAGGCCACACCTGGAATACTGCGCACAGTTTTGGTTTCCATATTTCCGAAAGGATATACTTGCTTTGGAGGCAGTTCAGAGAAGGTTCACTAGGTTGATTCCGGAGATGAGGGGGTTAACTTCTGAGGAAAGGTTGAGTAGGTTGGGCCTCTACTCATTGGAATTCAGAAGAATGAGAGGTGACCTTATTGAAACGTATAAGATTATGAGAGTGCTTGACAAGATGGATGCAGAGAGGAAGTTTCCACTGATCGGGGAGATTAGAACTAGGAGGCATAATCTTAGAATAAGGGGCCGCACATTGAAAACTGAGATGAGGTTGAAATTTCTTCTCTCAGAGGGTTGTAAATCTGTGGAATTCGCTGCCCCAGAGAGCTGTGGAAGCTGGGTCGTTGAATAAATTTAAGACAGATACAGACAATTTCTTAAACGATAAGGGAATAAGGGGTTATGTGGAGCGGGCAGGTAAGTGGACCCAGTTCATGATCGGAGCAGACATGATCGTATTAAATGGCGGAGCAGGCTCGAGGGGCCGGATGGCCGACTCCTGCTCCTATTTCTTTTGTTCTTATGTTCTTATGTCCCTTTGTTCCTCTACACTTCTCAGTGGCCTACCATTTAATGTGTATTCCCTTTCCTTGTTAGCCCTTCCAAAATGCATGACCACACACTTCTCCGGATTAAATTCCATTTGCCACTGTTCTGCCCACCTGACCAGTTGATTGATTTCCTCCTGCATTCCGCAGCTTTCTTCTTCATTATCTACCACACAGCAGATTTTAGTATCAACTGCAAACTTCTCAATCATAACCCCTATATTCAAGTGTAGATCATTGATGTAAATCACAAAAAGAAAGGGTCCTAGTACTGAGCCCTGCGGAACCCCACTGGAAACAATCTTCCGGTCGCAAAAACACCCATCAACCGTTACCCTTTGCTTCCTGCCATCCGAGCCAATTTTGGATCCAATTTGCCACTTTGCCCTGGATTCCATGGTCTTTTACTTTTGTGACCAGGCAGCCATGTGGGACCTTATCAAAAGCTTTGCTACAATCCATATACACAACATCATATGCTTTGCCTTCATCGACCCTCCTGGTTACCTCCCCAAAAAATCCAATCAAGTTAGTCAGACACGACCTTCCCTTAACAAATCCGTGCTGACTGTCATTGATAAATCCGTGTCTTTCTAAGTGACGATTTATCCGGTCCTTTAGGTTTTTTCCAATAATTTGCCCACCACCGAGGTTAGGCTGACTGGCCTGTAATTACTCGGTCTATCCCTTTCTTCCTTCTTAAACAAAGGTACAACATTAGCAGCCCTCCAGTCCTCTGGCACCACACCCGAAGCCAGAGAGGATTGGACAATGGTGGTCAAAGCCTCTGCTATTTCCTCTTTTGCTTCACTTAACAGCCTGGGATGCATTTCATCCGGGCCTGGGGACATCCACTTTCAAATCTGCTAAACCCCTGAATACCTCATTTCTCACTATGTTTAGTTCATCTAATATTTCACACTTCTTCTCCTCGATAGTAGTGTCTGCATTACCCCTCTCTTTTGCGAAAACAGACGCAAAGTATTCATAAAGAACCATCTCCACATCTTCCGCATCCACACACAGATTACTGTGCTCTCACATTCCCCCACTTACATAGAAACATAGAAACATAGAAAATAGGTGCAGGAGTAGGCCATTAGGCCCTTCCAGCCTGCACCGCCATTCAATGAGTTCATGGCTGAACATGCAACTTCAGTACCCCATTCCTGCTTTCTCGCCATACCCCTTGATCCCCCTAGTAGTAAGGACTTCATCCAACTCCTTTTTGAATATATTTAGTGAATTGGCCTCAAAAGCTTTCTGTGGTAGAGAATTCCACAGGTTCACCACTCTCTGGATGAAGAAGTTTCTCCTCATCTCGGTCCTAAATGGCTTACCCCTTATCCTTCGACTGTGACCTCTGGTTCTGGACTTCCCCAACATTGGGAGCATTCTTCCTGCATCTAACCTATCTAAACCCGTCAGAACATCGCTGCATCGTAATACTTGATGTCATTATTGTCCTTTTCTATCCACTTGTTTCACACCAAAACAAATTGTAACCGTGATCTGAATTTAACGCCACGTGATTCTTTTAAATCACCTTTAAATGATTGGGTAAAACCACTCCTTATACCAGCTTCGATTCCAGGTCAGGGCGGTAACTTTTGTAACACCGTTTCTAAATTCAAAACCTTATAAAATTGACGACATCAGCTGATGTGAAAATATAAGAATTCATTTAATCACCATTAATTAACTGATAACATTTTGTAGAATGAAATAAATAATAATATAGTTGCTGAGGGACATTCAATCATTCATTTTCTCTTTACATGTGATGAACTTTTATCCCGATCTCATTTGCACACTGTATTTTATAAGAATGGTTTAAAATTGTAAGTGTTTATGACTCAGTTGTAAAACCATTGATTGTGTGTGCGCTTATTCTTGATAGGAGGAGCACTTGAGACCAAAGTTCCAGTTCTATATGTGTATTAATAGAATCAATTTCCGCCAGTTTCCTTAAACCCAATAACTTAATTTATTTCTGGTGGGCTGGATGGAGGAACATGATCCATGTAAAAAATTGTCATCGTTTTATCTGAACTGAATGCTCATAAAAGTATTGGAGTGGGAACTCACTGGATAACAGCACAGCTGGCAATGTTTGCGGAATATATTCGTGCAGCCAAAACGCACAATGACAACCTCGACCTGTGCTGCACCGAATCCTCTGGGGAAAAATAGTTAAAGGCTTTGTCTCTGGGAGGGCTCAAACCACCAACTTTTCGATTAACAGCCGAACACACTAACCCATTGCACCACAGAGACTGGTGAAAGAGCATGTTGCAAGACATCCAAAACCAGGGTGTCAGTCAGTCAAAGCTTCAGATTGCTCTGACCGGAACAAAATGCTGACAGGTACAGTTGGATTCACCGTTTCTTTGCTTGGTGAAATTTCAAAGATTGAAAGCAACGCACATCAACCCCAAACCTCGTCACCTGCTCGCTAACTCGACAAAATGTTGCATTTTGTTTTCATGCCAAGCATTTATCATTGATGCATTACAATGCCAACACACTTTTTACCTGGCAACACAGAAGTACAAGCTGTGATGAACAGTATGAAATAGAGGAGGGGGTGGTGTGTGGGGTCAGTTTGCCTTCCTGACCAGAGCGATTGTGGGTCACTCCCACTCCCTGGTTCTCGAGCCTGGATTTATTAATCAGGGTGTGATAAAGTTCGGCAGATAACTGTTTTATACAAAGTAGGTTTGGGTTTTATTCAAGAAAGCAAATAACACAAATACACTCCAATAAAACTGTAAAATCTTACAAAAGGTTCTGAACAATGGGGAATACTTTGTTACAGGTAATAAACACAACAGAAATATCTCCCATCTCCCACTTACTCTCCAACTAAGTTAGTTTCCAGGGCAACAGTGATAATGCTCACCAATCCTTCCTTTCACAGTTCGGGCTGTTTTGTGGTTTCAGGGTTCTTTGGTTACAGCGGTTTACCTTGCCATACCCCGGACATGGCAGAAGACCTCTGCTGCGTATTGAAGCCAGTTGGGGCAAGTTCTTTTCTCCGATATCGCGATGTTTCGTCCTGTGTTTTCTTGCCGTGTGCTCTCGATCTTGTTGTTCCGAGTGCTTGGTCAGAAAAGTTCTTTCTGTGATGGTCAGAATAGAGATAGCTCACTTGGTACGATAGGCCCTTAATTATACTCGGCGAGCCCGTTTAATATTCGCGCCAAATCTAACGTTTCTTTTGTTTAAGTTTTGCTGCCCAGCTAACTGAAACTTGATTAAGTTTTAATCTGGCGTTGGTTGACTTTTCTGAGTTGATGAGCTCTTGTCCATTGTGGTAGCACTGCTTTTTGCTTCTGGATGTCTGACCTGAGCCAGATATTTCTATGCCTGTTGAAAAGGTGTTGGAATATGTATGTGACATTTGGGTCCTCTGGGTGGGGTGGATAATGTTTCTTCTGTGGTTGATTGTTTAAGTGCTAATGTTTTCTCGGGGGAAGTTTTTGGGGGTGAACAGTTCCCAGACAAGTTGATTAGCTCCAATGTCCAAACTGGCCTTTTAGAGATTGACCCCACCCCTTTTCTTGCAGACCCAACATTCACCTTTTTAAAAGTCCCAAACTTGGTTAAACCTCGTAGATTCCTTCCATAAGCATTTTAGGATCTCAAACTTTCTGGTTGATATTCTCAAGTTAAATTTCCTTCCCAATGAGTCCAAACACTGGGGGGGGGTGGGTTCCCACAAACTAGAGTGTCATGTTAAGTGTGCACAATTCCTGACACCCAAGAGTCAACCTTCCCCTGTAATTTACCGAGCAAAACCCAAACGTACATTCCCCTTTGAAATGTATTACTGTTTACAGGTAAATTCAATCATAAGTTACATTACAGCATAGAGGGGGTCCAACGCCCCTCCATTACTCCAGTTTCACAAAAATACACAGTAAAACACACACACAGTAAAACCTTTGAACACTTGACCTCTGCGCGTTTACAGCAGGTGGAATCTAAACCGGACCTCACCGGGTGACTGTGATTTTCCTGCAGTGTTCTATCATATTTTGTGTTTCCCTCTCTGATACAATCCTGAAGTTCTGCTCGGGCTTGTCCAGCTGGGACCAACCACCTCGACCTCTCACCCCGCAGGCAGTACACCATAAATAAAAAATAATCACGAGCTGGCAGATAACTAAAACATGGGAAGCCATTCTGATCTCGGCTGGGACCTCTCTATTTCTGAAAATATCCCACCAGAGTGGAACTATGATCTCCAAAATCTCGCCCCCTATCGCAACTGTTTTTTGTTCTAGAGAATAGAAATGTTTCTGTGATATTTCCGCAGCTTTCAGTAGGGCGGTAAGATGTTCGGGTAGAGGGGGAATTTCATCGCCAAATATACAACATAATCCTGCAGGTTTGTGATGTTTTCTCTCACAGTGAGGTGAACAGTGGAGGGTTCGGGAATGAGGACAATCCGTTCCTGGGCCACTTGAACTTCTGCCTCGGGTTTAAAGCAAAAACTGCTGTCAGTGACCGGACACCAGAAGTGTCCATGTTGGTAGTGGGGCGCACTGGTGGTGACACAATATGTCCCACCCCCGATGTATGCTACCTGTGGAGGGACATGGTTTTGTGCCATTACCTCCATGGTACAGTTGATAGACTGTGCACCAGCAGCTTTAAACCCACCAGCAGGTTTAGAATAGGTGTTCAAGTGCTGGGGACACCGTATTATGTGTGCACCCCGGCTCTGGCACCCGGAGAGGTCAGTACCCGTCACAGCGTGCTCCCACTTTATTACATAGGATGGGACCGCTGTGAAACGAACGTGTGCGTCTCCTTGAATTACTCCAATATTACCCACCCTGCATACAGTGCGGGTCAGGCTGTCACACCCATGACCGACATCCTCACTACTATTCCCATGATAGTGTGATTGGAACACCCGCAATCCACTGGGACAGGGCAGGATTCAGAAGCTAGGCGGAGCTGGCATGGGCTCAGTGAATTACTAAACAGGTGTAGTGCTGTGAGCTGCTTGTTGCTGATTCACGAGGGGATGAAACCTTGCTTTAAATCCCCCAGGTTGTTACGGCACTGGCCCAACAACCATGCCCCAAACAGCACACACACCTCATTCCTTGCAGCCTGGTCCGAGGCATTCCTATCCTCCCGTATAAGTGCATTTACTGTTTTGGCAAGTCTTTCCAGCTCAACAATACTTTTCTTTTAAATGGACTGTCATAGCCTGGTCCTCGTGTAGCTCTCAGCCTGCCACTGTGTTCTCTTGCCTTAGGATCTTCCGGAGTTGGTTTTTTAGATCATTTATTTGCGATTGCAGTTCTATATCATCTTTGCTATTTATCACAGAGGATCCTTTATTATATGCAGTGAAAATGTCATTCCAGGTTCCCCTTCTTTGTCTCCCCGTGCCCATAGTGTTCCCAGTGTGTACGGTGTATAAATCTGCTTTGTCTACGTTGCCAAAACTTAACTCGTAACATTTCTTGAACATTTCTCTGAGTGGGGCCTGGTATAGCTGCTCCGTTTCCTTCGGGCACCAGTCAGGTAAGTGTACCTCGGTAAGGTTTAAGATGTGGCTCCCACCTCTCCCTGCTGCCATGCCAAGTCACAACCCGACGCCACAGGTGGTGGTTCACCGTCCCCATCTACCCCACAAACTGTTCACCCTCCTGCTGCCTGACCGGGCTAAGCCCCAGGGCCACAGGTACTGGGTAAATGTCCCTCTCCGCTCGCCCCTCCTGCTGCCTGACCGGGCTAAGCCCCAGGGCCACAGGTACTAGGTAAATGTCCCTCTCCGCTCGCCCCTCCTGCTGCCTTACCGGGCTAAACCCCAGGGCCACAGGTACTGGGTAAATGTCCCTCTCCGCTCGCCCCTCCTGCTGCCTGACCGGGCTAAACCCCGACACCACAGCTACTGGGTAAATGTCCCTCTCCGCTCACCCCTCCTGCTGCCTGACTGGGCTAAGCCCCGGGGCCACAGATCCTGGTTGAACATTTCGCCCTGCTATTCCAGGTCTGCCCGAGCCGTACTCGGGTTTCTGAGGCAGAACATGCCGTTTGCCTTCGAAAGAGCAAGGTTCAGACTCTCAATTTGCTTTTGGCAGGGACTGTGGTCTCCAGTCTCGAACTCTCTGATGCTTGCTACCTGAGAAGAGGCCTGTACATCCCTTAACTTCTCCTCCTGCTCTTTAATTATCCGGGTGAGGCGGGTGTTTTCTCCCCACAACACCAGTTCTTGACCCTTCGCTTCGGTGACCTGGCACTGAAGGTAATCCTGGTGGTTTCTATGTGTTTCCACTAACCGTAGTTTCCTTTACTTTTGCTTGCCTAACTCCTCAAATAATCTCTCCCCCATGATAGCTCTGGTACTCGAGTGTTCCCCGGACTTCCTGAGGTCTGCCTCCAGCGACTCGACTTTCTTGTCTAATGCTGGACCTGTCGCTCGAGGCAGACTAACCATATTGCTTTCTCCACAGAGCGCTTATGGTCCTTACTCTCAGTCCATTTGGCTGCAGCCTCCACAGGACACTCTGCCCGCAATATGACTTTCTTGAATATGTAAGAGGAAATCCTCTCTTCCATTTGGCTTCTTTCCTCAAAAACAGTGTGTACTGCATCACACCATTTTGACCAAGATCCTGTCGCGGTCGCCATTCTGTCGGGGGTGCTGGGACTGTCAGCTTGCCTTCTATCCACTATATCTCGGAACCTCATCATCTTACACACCTCAATGAGGTCTCACCTCAGGCTCTGTTCCAAGGAAAACAAATCCAGCCGATCTAATCTGTCCTCATGGCTCAGATTCTCCACTCCCGGCAACATACTCGTAAATCTCCTCTGCACCATCTTCAGTGCATTCATGTCCTTCCTGTAATATGGCGACCAGAACTGCACGCAGTACTCCAGCTGTGACCTAACCTGCCCCACCGACCCCATCTTTTGTATTCTGTGCCTCGGTTAATAAAGGCAATCATTCCATATTTCTTCTCAACCACCTGAGCTACCTGGCCTGCTACTTTCAGGGATCTGTGGACATGCACTCACTGGATTCTGGGGAGGACCCAGCAGATTGGAAAACTGCAAATGTAATGCCCCTATTTAAAAAAGGAGGGAGACAAAAAGCAGGAAACTATAGACCAGTTAGCCTAACATCTGTGGTTGGGCAAATGTTGGAATCCATTATTAAAGAAGCAGTAGCAGGACATAGAAACATTGAAACATGGAAAATAGGTGCAGGAGTAGGCCATTCGGCCCTTCGAGTCTGCACCACCATTCAATAAGATCATGGATGATCATTCACCTCAGTACCCCTTTCCTGCTTTCTCTCCATACCCCTTGATCCCTTTAGCTATAAGGGCCACATCTAACTCCCTCTTGAATATATCTAACAAACTGGCATCAAAAACTCTGCGGCAGAGAATTCCACAGGTTAACAACTCTCTGAGCGAAGAAGTTTCTCCTCATCTCAGTCCTAAATGGCTTACCCCTTATCCCTTAGACTCTGACCCCTGGTTCTGGACTTCCCCAACATCGGGACCTGTCCAGTCCCGTCAGAATTGTATATGTTTCCATGAGATCCCCTCTCATTCTTCCAAACTCCAGTGATCTCTCGATCCCTTGATTCCCCGAGACTCGAAAAATCTATCTAACGCAGCCTTGAATATATTCAGAGACTCAGCATCCACAGGCCGATGGGGCAGAAAATTCCAAAGATTCACATCCCTCTGAGTGAAGAAATTACTCCTCATCTCTGTCTAAAATGGCCGACCCCTTAACCTGAGACTGTACCCCCTGGTTCTAGACATTCCAGCCCGGGGGAAACAACCTCTCAGCATCTACCCTGTCTATCCCCTTCAGAATATTGTCTGTTTCAATGAGATCACCTCTCATTCTTCTAAACTCCGGAGAGTATCGGCCCATTCTACACAATCTCTCAACTTAAGACAGTCCTCCCACCCCAGGAATCAATCTGGTGAACCTCTGTTGTACCACCTCCCAGGCAATTAATTCCTTCCTCAAATAAGGAGACCAAAACTGCGCGCATTACTCCAGGTGTGGTCTCACCAGGGCCCTGTACTATTATAGCAAGACTTCCTTACTCTTGCACTGTGGGCTTTCTATTAGGTACTATGGGGCGAGTGCCCTGTTTTTTTGCTGATTCGACGGTTGTATAAAAAGTTATTAAAATTTGACAGTTGCTCGGCAAACATATTTGTATTTCCTTCAGTGTACTCCTTACTCTTCAAGGGCTAGATTTTCCCCAAGCAGTTTTGTCGGCTCACTGACCTCAAGCGCACCGACTTTGCGCGCTGGAAACGGCTCGGGGAAAAACTCGCCCCATCCTGGCCACTGTGCACAGTCCCCGGAGTCCTGGCGTGGTGTCGATGGTGAAGTGGGGGGCGGAGCCAAATGCCTGCACCGAAAACAATGCCGACACCTTCGCGCATGGGCAGTAGGGAGAGATAACTTGGCACTCTGCCATTTTTAAACAGTGTCAAACCCGATGAAAAGCACAGCAGCTTCTATGCTTCTCCGGTCGCTCGGCGGGCTCTCCCCCCGTCCCTCCGCGATAAAACGCACAGCTCTAGCAGCTGCAACTTCTCCGGTCCACAAGCTCACACTTCTCCCGTGTGTCTTCCCTCCCCTATCCCAGGGATATAGGGACCGAGTGTAATGGAGCCAAGTTTGCTGATGGTACAAAGATGGGTGGGAAAGCAAATTGTGATACAGCAATGAAAATCTCAATTCCGGAAGAACAATATGGAAAAGTACAGTGACCACGACGTGATATAAACACGCAGCCTTCTGATCTGGAGTCAGACACACTACCGTTGCACCAGGAGGTCTACAGTGCAGAGTGCCCATGTTTGTATACATGAAGATTCCTGAAACATAGTTTCATTTACCCTGCATTGGTGCAATGAAAGGGCTTTAAAATCCCCGGCCACTCCCACCGTGGGTCAGACAGCATCAGAAGCAGTGCACAATGTCACTCACCCTCTCACGCCCGCTTTCATCACCTGCTGCCCGCGGACTGCAGCAAATCCAGTTCATCATCATCACAGGCAGTCCCTCGAAGCGAGTATGACTTGATTCCACGCCACAAAAAGGATGAGTTCACAGGTGTTTCAATGATGGAACTAATAATCCAGGTCCCGAACTGCATGTTGAAGGGTGGAAGATGCCTGTGCGTGGATTTTTTTAACGTGTGGTGGCCGTTGCACCCCAGCCATCACATGGGCTTGACAGAGCGAGGTCTTGGTCCAGTGGCAAGGGTTATCCAAGATGACTGGAGACCAGCTCTGCTGCACGGACCCAGTGCCCACACATATCGCAGTGTGGGCTAGCCCGTGCTGCCCCTGGACACCTGGCGCTGAACTCACGCCGCCCATGGGCCCCTTGGCGCGAACTCACGCCGCCCCTGGGCCGCGATCACATCCCTCCACAGTCTCTCGCTGCTCCTGCTGTACCTGCCCACGCTACAATCATCGACCTGGACTTTGATGACATCACTCTTCGCTGCCGTCGCCCTCCTGCACCAGCTCGCACTGTACCTTGCCGTGGTACACCACCATGCTGCTCCCAGGCCGCCGCTCACCGCTCATTTTATGGCCCCGACCTGCCGCTGGTGTTCTCACGCAGGTCGGGGCCTCCACGCTGCTCCCAGCAAATCCAGTTACACGCCGTGTCACCGCACAATTCTCAGCTATGATTGTAAGCTGACTTTTTTTAAAGCTATCGCAAAGGCTGCAAGCAGTGTTCCCTGGTAGTCTAGTGGTTAGGGTCTGGTGCTCTCACTGTCATGGTCTGGGTTTGATTCCTGGTCAGGGAAAGCATTTTTACAGAGCAAGTTGACAAAAATAATTCAAGTCTGTGAGATACTGAAAAATTGTTTCAATCATCATTAATCCACCCATATGTGTTGCACACTGAAGCAAATACAAATATGTTTGCCGAGTGACTGTTGAATTTTAATAACTTTTTATACAACCGTAGAATCAGCAGAAAAACAGGATATTCGGCCCATCGTACCTAATATATAGCCCACAGTACAAGGGTAAGGAAGTCTTGCTACAATTGTACAGGGCCCTGGTGAGGAAGGATAGCCTTGTCTTGGAGGTGGTACAACGGAGGTTCACCAGATTGATTCCTGGGATGAGAAGACGGTCCAATGCTGAGAGATTGTGGAGAATGGGCCGATACTCTCTGGAGTTCAGAAGAATGAGAGGTGATCTCATTGAAACAGACAATATTCTGAAGGGGATTGACAGAGTAAATATTGAGCAGACCGGCTAGCTCAGTCGGTAGAGCATGAGACTCTTAATTTCAGGCTCATGGGTTCGAGCTCCACGTTGGGCGATTACTTTTCATTAAACTTTTATGTTGCTTTCGTGGGTAAATATCATTAATGAACCCATGATCTTCTTTTGCACAATGATAAAAATGCGAACTGAGGGAGAGTTGATAATTTAATCAAATAATGAAAGCAGTGCCTTAGACCGCTCGGTCCTTACTGTTAGGTGCTCCAGTGACAAGATATTACTCTGGAAATTTTCAGACCGGGCGCTTGTTCAGTGTTGCTGGAAGGCCCAGTGACCGGGATATCCTCTCCCCCGGGGTTTTCCTGAGCCTGTGCTCGGTGTACGGGGAACTTTGGCCCGGGTCTGAGGTAGCTTGCATCCCAGGGATGGACAATAACTCTCTGAGCTCTGGAACTGGGGAAAAGCGAATAATTAATGAGTTGTTTGTGGTTTCAAATGCAGCTTAGATCTGCTGGTGTAAACCGAGAGCATTGTTTCACAGAATGAATGAAATGCTGACAGGGACAGTCAAAACTTCAATAACTGAACTTTAATAATTCATGAAACTTTAATCCTTGATGAAGTTTTATCCCCGATCTGATTTTACCCAATCTGTATTTGAGGAGACTGGTTTTAAATGTGCATTGCTCATGCAACAATGTATCCAAAACAGCTTTTATTTAATTTTATTGCAGACAAGTTTTTGTTTGAGAAATAATGTTTCTGCGCAGGCTTGAACCGGGAACTTTTCATGTGTGAGGGAAATGTGATAACCTCGACACGACAGAAATTGCTGCTGAGCTCAGTGCCCAGAGAGAAGTGTTCAGGAACAAGCTGAAATGCTCAATCCCTCTCTCTGCAAAAAGTTTCTTTCACAAACATTTCTCTGACCAGAACGGCACCAAACAACAATGTCCTCCTTTCAAAGTCATTTAACTCCCCAATTTCCACATCTGCAATTTTAAGGACAAGGACTTAAAGCGCTTTGTGATCAGAAAATTGGCAGGAAACCACTTGCGGTTAATGACAGGGCTTTTGATGGTAGATTTCTGTACACATCTTGTGTTATGTATTTAACCCTTGATAACCTGTACACACCACCACCAGAGGGCTTACCTGTCGGAGTCCCAAGTGATCCCAGTATCCCTTGGGAGCACGGTATATAAGCAGGCCACACATGAGGTACCTGTACCCTGGAGTCTTATTAAAGCAGTTAAGGTCACACTTACTCATTATTCACAATACTAAGTTTCATCCTTTATTATGAGCATATCAATTGGCGACGAGACAATGAACAACCACGCAAAAATGCAAGGAACAGTTGGTATCCTGGAGAATTCTCAGAAGTGGACGATTGTGAAGCCTTTGTGGAGATACTCGACCAATACTTCGTGGCCAATGAGCTGGAAGGGGACGAGAATGCTGCCAAATGAAGGGCGATCCTCCTTACCATCTGTGGGGCAGCAACCTATTGCCTCATGAGGAATCTTCTAGCGCTGGTGACACCAACAAATAAATCCTATGAAGAATTGTGTACGCTGGTCTGCGAGCATCTAAATCCGAAAGGAAGCGATCTGATGGCGAGGTATCGGTTCCACACGTGCCAACGGTCGGAGGGCCGGGAAGAGGCGAGCTATATCGCCGAATTAAGGCGCCTCGCACAACATTGCGAATTTGAGGGATTCCTAGAACAAATGCTGAGAGACATTGTCATGCTTGGCATTGGCCATGAGATAATTCTTCGCAAACTGTTGACTCTCAGCATCTGAGCAAAGCCATAACGATAGGTCAGACAATTTCCACCAGTTCCTTTAAACAAAATAACGGAATTTATTTCTCGTGGACTGGATGGAGGACCATGGTCCATGTAAAAAATTGTTATCGTTTTCCATGAACTAAATGTTCATAAAAGTATTGGAGTGGGAACTCACTGGATAAAAACACAGCTGGTAATGTTTGCAGAATAAATTCGTGCAGCAAAAACGCACAATGACAACCTGGAACTGTGCAGCACCGAATCCTCGCGGACAAAACAGTTAAAGGCTTCGTCCCTGGGTGGGCTCTCACCACCAAGCTTTCGGTTAACAGCCGAATGCGCTAACCCATTGCGCTACAGAGACTAACTTAAATGTAAATTGCAAGACATCCCAAACCAGGGTGTCAGTCAGTTAAAGCTTCAGAATTCTCCGACCGGGATGGAACTTGTCCACTCTCAGTTGTACTTTTCCCAAATAAAGGGTGGGACATTCATCGTGGATGCGTGGAAGCAGTCTGGTCCCGCACACTGCAGACACTTCCATGTCACCGCCAACCAGCTCTCCCGCAACCGGTGTGATCTCCCTTCCAGCCTTCCGGTGCCTTGTCTGTGACAAAGTATTCCGATTGTCCCGAAGCCAGTCGTCGGTTTTAATTACTTTTCAGCTCCTGACTGCAGATATTCCTGTGATTAAACCTGAACAAAAGGATTACAGGGACAGTTGGATTCAACATTTCTTTGCTTGGTGAAATTTCAAAGATTGAAAGTGACGTACATCAACCGCAAACCTCGGCACCTACTCGCTAACCACGAGAAGGAAGCCCAGTTGCTGTTTCAAGCTTGAATACAGGTACAACCAGAACTCATTCAAAGAAAGTCTAAGTCCCTGAGGCACATGATTATTTGCACTGAACTCCTTCGCAAAGAGTTGAGGTTCGTGTGGGGTGATTTGGGCACATCTTTCCCCACACTACAACACTTCAAACATAACTCCACGGCTGTAAAGCGCTTTGGGGCATCATGAGTTCCTGAAAGGCATTGCAGAAATGCAAGTCCTTCTTTGCAAAAGTTCGATGTAATTTCAAAATTGGCGGCAGAATAGTGGGCTCGGCCGGGATCTCTCGCAATTTCAATTAACAACCCAGAAATGAGAATCATACCCCTTGATCAACAAGGTAACTTTTTGACAAACCTGGAGATAAGGTGTAACTTTTATAAAAGCATTTTTTGTGTGTAGCTATTCTTGGCAGAAGGAGCACATGAGATCGATTTAGGGACTTTGCTTTTTCGACCTGTCTTCTGAAGCGCCGCACGGTCCCACTCCGACAGTCAATGAGCTGTTGGGACGTTAGTGTATCCAGTCTGTGGGTGGCCACCCCGAGTGCAGCAGAGGGGTTTCTGCATTAGTTCTGGGTGGGGACAGTATTTCCCCTTCTCTCTTCCTCTTGTCTGTATCCCTGTGCTTTGGTTTCTCTATTTATTCCCCTGTCTCAGTTTCTAGTGTTTAAAAGGGAACAAAAGATGAAATGGGTGTCACTGTGGAACAATTTCTCTCGCTCAAAGTTAGATGCACGACCGTTGCGCCATGAGGTCTCGGCAGCTAGCCGTTGATATTCAGGTCCATAAATAAATATATTTTTATATTTATGCAAATTATCGAAGCTGTTCTCTGGTTGAGTGGTTAAGATCTCGAGCATTAAACCTCTTTCCATTCTCAATCAGTTCATCGCAGAAAAATAATTGAGGTGTGTGAGAGGATTAATGATTGCTGTAATCGCCGTTAATAACCCCAATACTATCTGTTACAGAACGAGCTTACACACTCTCCCGCCTCTCCTGCCCTTTGCCGGACAGGTGTTCGGGGCTTAATTTTACAAACTGGGTGAGCTCGCTGATCTCGGGGAGATGGTAGGAGCCTCTGTGATCCCACTGTGAGGATGTGGAAGTGAACACGGTAGCTGGGTGATCCGTGACATTTCTGTAAAGGCAGCGGAGGAGAAGGATTGAGAGCTTTGAGTGTGGGACAGAAGTTGTTCAAGGTGAGCCAGCACATTCCCGATCAGCATCGAGGGAGCTCACTGGTCAGCTCCCCTCTGTTGGGGGTGCTTTGCCAGAGGTTTCCGTAGTGTAGTAGTTATCACGTTTGCTTAAAACGTGTAAGGTCCCTGGTTCGATCCCAATTGTGCGCATTATGTTTAAACTTGCTGTGGATGAACAATCAGAGCTGAGTTTCATCGACGAGCAAATGCTGCCTGACCTGCTGAGATTTCCAGCATTTGCTGTATTTATCGATTAAAGTATCGACTCTCCCTCAGTTAGCATTTCTTTCATTGTGCAAAAGAAGGTGATGGGTTAAGTAATGAAGCTTTCCCGTGAAAGCAACACAAAAGTTTAACAAATAAACATATGGTGAATGGCAGGTGAGCGCTGCTTCTGACACCCGGTGGGAATGGGCGGGGATTTTAAAGCCCCTTTTATTGCAGAACCTTCATATAGACGAACATCTCAGACTCAGTGTTTAGGCCTCGTGGTGCAGCGGTGGTGTGTCTGCCTCTTGATCAGAAAGTTGCGTGTTTAAATCATGTCGAGGTCACTGTTCCTTTGGGCAATTCCAGAATTAATATTTTCTTTGCTGTTTCACAATAACCAGACCCTTGCTCCAAGGTCTGTCTCACTGTTTACCCGGTGTCAGGCAGAGATACGCCTGCTGTCCTCATTTACATCATGTGACAGGACACACAAGTTCAAAATCAAACTGCAGGTGGCCACACATAATATTGAGCAGTCAGGATGGCCGAGCGGTCTAAGTTGCTGCATTCAGGTTGCAGCCTGCTTTGAAAGCGTGGGTTCCGTAGTGTAGTGGTCATCACATTCGCTTCGCACGCAAAAGGTTCCCGTTTAAAACCAGCTGAAAACGTGCTCAATTAAATATGAGAAGCATTGAATAATGTGCATTTCTGGTTCAGTATTAACAAAGCACAATGTCTCCCAGTCCTGCTATATTTGCTGAATACTCTGAACAGTTCGGTGCACATTCAAACTCAACAGTTTCCAGCCCTGACAGTGCAGAAAGCCCCTCTCAAAGCTGCACATTCCAGCTGCTTTCAGTTGAGTTGTGAGAGATTATTGACGGATCCTGCAGCTGTGAAAAGGAAAGATGTGTGAGAGGGGTCATCAAACGAGGCCATGTGGGTTGAATTAAAGAACAAAAAAGGGGCGATCACACTACTGGGAGTGCACGATAGACGCCCAGGCAGTTCCAGGGAGATAGAAGAACAAGTATATGGGCAGAATGTTGAGAAGTGCAAAACCTATAGAGCTGTAATAGTGGAGAATTTTAACTACCCGAATATTAACTGGGAAAATGATAGTGTGAATGGTACAGATGGTGGAGAATTCCTAAAATGCATTCAGGAGAAATTCTTTATCCAGTATGTAACAAGCCCATCAAGGGAGGGGCGGTTCTGGACTGGGTCTTATGATCGAAGAGGGGCAGGTATGAGGGGTATCAGTGAGAGAGCATTTTGATGCGAGTGATCAGACTCAGTAAGGTTTAGGGTAGTTATAGAAAAGGACAAAGGGGACCAGGAATAAAAGTTCTCAATTGGGATAAAGCCAATTTTGCTGAGCTGAGATGGAATTTGGCCAAAGTGGACTGAGAACGGCTACTTGCTGGTAAATCAGTGTCAGAGCAGTGGGAGGCATTCAAGCAGGAGATCCTGAGGGGACAGAGCAAGTATGTTCCCTTAAAACAAAGATGGGACTAACAAATCTAGAGCTCCCAGGATGTCAGGGGACATACAGGGAAAGCTAACGAAAAAAAGGGAAGCTTATGACAGATACCGATAACTCAATACTGCAGAAACTCTAGAGGTGCAGAGGTGCAATTAAAAAATATATCAGGAAAACAAAGAGAGAGCATGAGAGAATGTTGTCAATTAAATCTGGTAAAACCCAAAGATGTTTTATAAATGCATTAAGAGCACGATGATAAGTAGAGAAAGAGTGGGGCCTATTAGAGTCCATAAAGGGAATCTGTACGCGGAGGCGGAAGACTTGGGTAGGATTCTTAATGAATACTTTGCATCTGATTTCACAAAAGAGAGGGGCGATGTGGACTTTGCAATGAGGGTGGAGAAGTGTGAAATATTAGATGAAATAAACATAGTGAGAGAGGAAGTATTGGTGGTTCAGCAGCTTCGAAAGTGGTTAATTCCCCAGGCCCGGATGAAATGTATCTCAGGCTGATAAGAGCAGCAAAAGAGGAAATAGCAGAGGCTCTGACCATTGTCCAATCCTCACTGGCTACAGGTGCGGGGCCAGAGGATTGGAGCACTGCTGACGTTATACCTTTGTTTAAAAAGGCAGAAAGGGATTGAGTAAATACAGGCTGGTCAGCTGAACCTTTTACAATTATTTGTAAAAATCCTGAGGGACAGGATAAATCTTCATTTGGAAAGAAATGTATTAATCAAGGATAGTCAACATGAATTTGTCAAGGGAAGGTCATGTCTGATTAAGTTGATTGCATTTGTCGAGGAGGTAACCAGGAGGGTTGTTGAGGGCAGTGGTATGATACAATGTATATGCACTTTAGCAAAGCTTTTGATAAGGTCGCACTTGGCAGACTGGTTACGAATGTAAGAGCCCATGGGATTCAAGGGCAAAGTGGTAAGTTGGGTCCAAAATTTGTTCAGAGGCAGGAATCAAAGCGTAATGGTTGATGGGTGATTTTCTGATCCAGTGGGGTTCCGCAGGGCTCAGTGCTGGGTTCCTTGCTTTTTGTGGTATACATCAATGATTTGGACTGAAATGTTGAGGGTATGAGTAAGAAGTTTGCAGACGACACTAAAATAGGCTGAGTGGTTGATAATGAAGAAGAAAGTGGCAGACTACAGGAAGATATCAATGGATGTCTCAAGGCGCTTTGCAGCCAATGAAGTACTTTTTGAAGTGCGGTCACTCTTGTAGTGTGGGAGACACAGCCGCCAATTTGCACATGGCAGGCTCCTATAGGCAGCAGTGTGATGATGACCAGATCATCTGTCTCTGTGATGTTGATTGAGGGATAAATATTGACCAGGACATGAATCCTGGCCACATTGATCCTCCCACCACTTCACACTGTTCTCCGAGGGACCAGCGCGATGATACTAAAACAACAAGCGAAGTTGGTAAGCTATCCATGCAGTCCATCGGAATCCAGCCACACCACCTTATACCACGGGTAACATCTCTCCATGGATTCTGGAATCTGGATCAACAAACCATAATCCCATCTTAGAAGGAATTCCGGGAGGTGCTTCAAGCTTTATTACATATATGTTAACATTTTTAAGGTATTTAAAGAAATACCGACGTTTTTGAGATGATCGTCTGAGTGACGTCATCAAAACCCTGGTCGTCATTTTGGAGCGTGAGCAGGAACATCGGCAGGGCCCAGGTGCAGAGGAGTGGGAAGGTCGGGGCGGATGAGCGATGAGTGTTTGTGGCGCGATGCGGTGAATGTTTATGGTGGAGGAGCGGCGACAGATCGTGGAGGAGGTGCGACAGATGAGGATACGGGGCCCAGAAGAGCCGAGGGCCCAGGGGCAGCACGGGCCCAGCCCACACTGCGATATGTGTGCGCGCTAGGTCCGTGCAGCAGAGCTGGTCTCCTGTCGTCTTGGTTAACCCTCGCCACTGGACCAAGACCCAGCTCTGTCAAGCCCGTGTGGTGGCTGGTGTGCAACGGTCACCCCATGTTAAATAAATCCACACAAAGGCATCTTCCACCCACTCAAT
The DNA here is from genome assembly GCF_044704955.1 of Pristiophorus japonicus. Classification (NCBI taxonomy): domain Eukaryota; kingdom Metazoa; phylum Chordata; class Chondrichthyes; family Pristiophoridae; genus Pristiophorus; species Pristiophorus japonicus. The sequence continues at coordinate 948,142 of NW_027251897.1, forward strand.
TTGAGTTCAGGACTGGAACATCGGGCCCTTCATCGAAACACCTGTGAACTCATGGAAGCAAATCGTCCTCGATCGAGGGACCGCCTATGGAGATGATGATCAATGTACTGGTCAGGTGGGCAGAACTGTGGCAAATGGAATTCAATCCAGATAAGTGTGAGGTAATGCATTTGGGGAGGTTTAACAAGGCAAGGGAATACACATTAAATGGTACGACACTGAAAAGTGTAGAGGAATAAAGGGACCTTGGAGTGCAGGTTTGCAGATCCCTGAAGGTAGCAGGCTAGGTAGTTAATGTGGTTAAGAAGGCATATGGAATACTTGCCTATATTAGTCAAGGCATGGAATACAAGAGCAAGGAGGTTATGCTTGAACTGTACAAAACACTGGCTACACCACAGCTGGAGTACTGCGTGCAATTCTGGTCACCACATTACAGGAAAGATGTGATTTCACTGGAAAGGGTGCAGAGGAGATTTACTAGAATGTTGCCTGGTCTGGAGAATTTTGTCTATGAGGATAGTTTGGAGATGCTGAATCTGTTTTCTTTGCAACAGAGGCGTCTGAGCCGAGACCTGATTGAGGTGTATAAAATTGAGCGACCTGGATAGAATGGACAGGAAGGTCCTGTTTCCCTTGACAGAGGGGTCAACAACCAGGGGGCGTAGAATTAAAGTAATTGGGGAGGTTTAGAGGAGATATGAGGGGACATTTCATCACCCAGAGGGTGGTGGGAGTCTGGAACGCAATGCCTGAAAGGTTGGTAGAGGGAGGGACCCTCACCACATTTAAAAGATACGTGGATGTGCACTTAAAGTGCTGCATCCTGCAGAGCTCTGGACCGAGAGCTGGAAAGTGGGATTAGGCTGGATAGCTCTTGGTCAGCCTGCGGGGACACGATGGGCCGAAATGGCCTCACTCTGTGCTGAAACTTTCTGATTCTATGATTCTATTAATATAGATATACATATATATATATAATATATACCATTATCATAATTTTTCCTTGGTGGTCGAGTGGTTAAGATCCCGAGCACGAACCCTCTTTCTATTCTCAATCAGTTTATCGCATGAAAATAAGTGAGGTCTGTGAGAGGATGAATAATTGCATACCTCGGGAGCCGATTATCAGCGAGGGCAGGCATCGACGACGAGATTCAACACTGCCTCCAGTGCGCCAGTGCAGCCTTCGGCCGCCTGAGGAAGAGAGTGTTCGAAGATAAGGCCCTCAAATCTGCCACTAAGCTCATGGTCTACAGGGCTGTAGTGATACCCGTCCTCCTGTATGGCTCAGAGACATGGACCTTATACAGTAACACCTCAAGTCACTGGAGAAATACCACCAAAGATGTTTCTGCAAAATCCAACAAATCCCCTCGGAGGACAGATGCACCAACATTTGCGTCCTCAATCAGGACAACATCCCCAGCATCGAAGCACTGACCACACTTGACCAGCTCCGTTGGACGTGCCACATTGTTCGCGTGCCAAACACAAGACTCCAAATGCAAGCGCTCTACTCGGAACTCCTGCTCGGAAAGCGAGCCCCAGTTGAGCAGAGGAAACGTTTGAAGGACCCTCAAAGCCACTTCATAAAATGCAACATCCCCACCAACACCTGGGAGTCCCTGGATAAAGACCACCCTAAGTGGAGGAAGAGGATCTTGAGGGCGCTGAGCATCTCCAGTCTCATCGCCGAGAGCATGCAGAACACATGCACAGGCAGCGGAAGGAGCGTGTGGCAAACCAGTTCCACCCACCCTTTCCTTCAACCACTGTCTGCCCCACCTGTGACAGAGACTGTAATTCCCGTATTGGACGGTTTAGTCACCTGAGAACTCACTTTTAGAGTGGAATCAAGTCTTCCTTGATTTAGAGGGACTGCAGATGATGATGATGAATTGCTGTAATCACCGTTAATAACCCCGTTACTTCCTGTTACACACTGAGTTCACAGACTCTCTGGCTTCTCCTGCCCTTTGCGGGACACTTGTTCCGGGTGTAACTTTACAAACTGGGTGAGTTCGCTGATCGCGGGGAGACGGCAGGAGTCTCTGTGGCCCACTGTGAGGATGTGGAAGTGAACATGGTGGGTGGTAATTACGTGACATTTCTGTAAAGAGCAGTGGAGGAGAAGGACTGAGAGCTTTCAGTGTGGGACAGAAGTTGTTTAAGGTGAGCCAACACATTCCTGATCCTCCTCTCTTCTTCTGAGGCAGTCCCCCGGAGTCGAGGATGACTTGCTTCCACATCAGCATCGGTCCCGATCAGCACCGAGGGAGCTCACTGTTCAGCTCCCCTCTGTTGTGCTTCTTGTAACTGAGGTTTCTGTAGTGTAGCGGTTATCACGTTTGCTTTATATGTGAAAAGTTCCTTGTTCTATCCCGGGCGGGAACATTATGTTTAAACTTGCTGTGGATGAACAATCGGAGGCGAGTTTCGACTCCTGGCAAAAAAGCAGATGCTGCCTGTGCGGTACCAGAACTGAACACAGTCCCCCAAGTGAGGTCTAACCAGGGCTTTGTGCAGCTGCACATAACATCTGTCCCCTTGTGTTCCAGTTATACGAATATAAGAAATAGGAGCAGGAGTCGGCCACACCGTCCCTCGAGCCTGCTCCGCCATTCAATAAGATCATGGCTGATCTGATCATTGACTCAGCTCAACTTCCCCGCCCGCTCCCCATAACCCCTTATCCCCTCATCATTTAAGAAATTATCAATTTCTGACTTAAATATATTCAATGTCCCTGCTTCCGCAGCTCTCTGTGGCAGCGAATTCCACAGATTTACAACCCTCTGAGGGAAGAAATTTCTCCCCATCTCAGTTTTAAATGGGTGGCCCCTTATTCTAAGATCTGGTTCTAGTCTCCCCCACCAGTGGAAACATTCACTCTGCATCCACCTTGTCGAGCCCCCTCATAATCTTATACATTTGGATAAGATTACGACCCATTCTTCTGAATTCCAATGAGTGGAGGCCCAATCGAAACAACCTTTCCTCAGAAGTCAACCCATTCAACTCCGTTATCGACCAGTGAACCTTCTGTGAACTGCCTCCAGAGCAAGTATATCCTTTCGTAAATATGGAAAACAAAACTGCACGCAGTATTCCAGGTGTGACCTCACCAATACCCTGTATAACTGGAGCAAGATTTCCCTGCTTTTATACTCCATCCCCTTTGCAATAAAGGCCAAGATTCCATTGCCCTTCCTGATCACTTGCTGGTGATCGAGTTCGCGAGATATGAAGGCCAGCTTAACATTAGTTTTATTTGAGTATTTTCTCTACCTGCCCATGACATTGACATAAAACCATGTTGACTCTGTCGAATCATGTTATAATTTTCGAAGTGCCCTGACACCACTTCCTTAACAATGGATTACAGCATTTTCCCGATGACTGATGTCAGACTAACTGTCCTGTCGTTCCCGGTTTTCTCTCTCCCTCCTTTCTTGAATAGCGATGTTACATTTTCTACCTTCCGATCCGCTGGGACTGTTGTAGAATCTGGACATCGTGGTGCAAAGGTTACGGGTCCAACTCCCGATCAGGAGGCTGTGTGTTCAAATCAGTTAATTTAGCTGTTGTTCTTCCGGAATTGATATTGTGTTTGCTGTTTCACAATAACCAGACCCTTGCTCTAAAACCTGTCTCACTGTTTCCCCAGGGGCACGTTCATGTTACAATGAACATTCTAAATCAGATGCCTGAAGTACAGTGTGTAAAATGGGATATGGTTTATCAGTTAACATGCAAAGTACAGAAGCAATTATTCAATTATCGAGTCTCTCTCAGTGAACATTACTTTCACTGTGCAAAAGAAGCTGATCGGTTAATTAATGAAGTTTGCCCGAGAAAGCGACATAAAATTTAACGATAATGATTTGCCCAACATGGGGCTCAAACCCACAATAGTGAGATTAAGAGCCTCATCCTGTATCTACTGAGCTAGCCAGGATTATGTAAATCACATGTCCCTGTCGGTGATTGCAGCCAGGCGCCTGTTGGTTTCGCCCCATTTCCGCGTGTTTCCCGATCCTGTCTGTCTCTCTGGCTCTGTTCAATCTGTGTGTGGCCACCTCCAGTTTGGTTTTGAACAAATACCTGTGTTTGTGTATTCAGTAAAAACAGAAAATGCTGGAAACACCCAGCAGGTCGGGCAGTATCTGTGGAGATGGGGAAGTGGGAATAATCTATGGGTTTGTTTGCGGCTTTGATCTGTTGCTGGGAAGCGAGGCAGCGCTGCAGGATGCTTTTTTTCGAGGTGCAAGCAGAGGTTTCCGTCGAGTAACGGTTATCACCTTCGCTGCACATGTGAAATATCCCCGGTTTGAGCACGGACAGAAACATTATTTTGGAGAATATTTTCCTGTGGAATACATTTTAAAAAGTCGCCCCAGTTTCCTTGTATCATGAGCGATGAACATTTTAACTCACTCTTCTAAAATACAGTGTGTGCAAAATCAGATTGGGGATAAAACTTCATCAATGATTAAAGTTCCTTAACTCAGTAAAGTTCAGTTATTGAAATTTTCATCAATTCATTGCATAAATATCATTTAGGTGTGTGAGAGGATGAATAATGGGCTTTAATCGTTAATGACCCCATTACTTTATGTTATAGACCCAGGTTACACACTCTCTTGCTTCTGAAAGAGTTGAGATGTGTGTGGGGTGATTGGGGCCCATCTTTCCCCACATTACAAGGCTCCATCGGTACATCATTGACTTTAAATCATTTGGGGATATCCTGAGTTGTTGAAAGGCCACGTAAAAATGGAATTCATTCTTTGCAAAAGTTCGAACCGCAAGTTCAAACTCCGCCGGCAAATGGAGGCTCACCCAGAATTTGTTCTGACACCACGACAAAGTCCTTAACAGTGGGATTCAGCAGTTCAGCTGCTCGCATAACATTTCCGTCTGACCTGGTGCTGCAAGTGGAGATGTGTCCGCAGTGTAGCGTTTAACACGTTCGCCTCACACGGGTGAGCTCCCCAGGTGGGAATATTTTGTTGGACCTTTCTCCTCATGCATGTTCAGGGTAGAGATTGTTCTCCAGTGAAAGGACATAAGAACATAAGAACGTAAGAATTAGGAACGGGAGTCGGCTATTCGGTCCATTTTTAATTTTTCAAAATGATTCCACCCGGGGACCTTTGGTGTGTTTGGGGAACATGATAACCACTGCACTACAGACACACAGTGGTAGATGTTGTCTAAGGAACATAACCAGAGCTCCAACCAACACAGCTGGCCGATACTTCAGGAGCTGGTTTTACGAGAATAGAATGACGGTGCTATATTTAGGAAGGCTGTGCGATTGGCAGGAATTGATCGTGTGTTTCCCAGACATTATACACAGGAACACAGGAACAGGAGGAGGCCATTTGCCAGCGAGTCGTTAGGATCCGGAATGCGCTGCCTGAAAGTGTGGCAGTGGCAGAATTAACCTTATCTTTCAAAATGGATTTGGATAAGTGTCTGAAGGAAAAATACCTCAGGGGTACAGGTAAAGGCCGGAGGAGTGGGTCAAGCTGAGAGTCGGCACGGGCTCGACAGGCCGAACGGACTACTTCCGTGCTGTAACCGTTCCATGATTCTATATTATGTTTAAACATGCTGTGGATGAACATTCGGAGGCGAGCTTAGTCTCCTGGTAAAAACGCTGATACTGTCTGACCAGCTGAGATTTCCAGCAATTCTGTTTTTATTTGTTATTTATGGATTGAGTCGGTACAACTAGAGCTTTCTGATTCAGAAGATTCGGGGGGCACGGAAAGTTGGGAGTTTAACGACTTTGAAAGGAACATTTTTGACTTGTGCAGCTTCAGTCAAAGAAATGTTTGTGTAATGATTTTTTCACAGAAAGGGATTCAGAATGACACATTCTGGCTTAACACTTCTCTCTGGGCAGGCAGATAAACAGGGTTTTCTGTAGTGTAGCAGTTATCATCTTAGTTTCTCACACTCAAAAGGTCCCAAGTTCAAACCCAGGCAAAAACATAACTTTAGAATATATTTGCTGTGAAATAAATTGAACACAAGTACCCGAGGTTCCTTGTCTTTTGAGCAATGAACATTTTAAACCAATCTCATAAAATACAGAGTGTGTTAAGTTCGATAGGGTGTAAAATGTCATCTATGATTAAAGTTCCTGAAATTATTACAGTTCAGTTATTGAAATATCAACTGTCCTTCAGTAACCATTCAGCAAAACAATCCGGGCGGGAACATTATGTTTAAATTTGCTGTAGATGAACAATCGGAGGTGCGTTTAGTCTCCTGGCAAATGCTGCCTGACCTGCTGAGATTTCCAGCATTTGCTGTTTTTATTTGCTATTTATTCTCCTGGCAAAGGGCTCCCTTATTCCTTAATTGCTCTTTATTTCACTTCAAGGTCTGTCTCACTATTTCCCCGGTGTCAGGCAGAGATACGCTTGCTGCCATCATTTATTTCATGTGACAGGATACAAAAGTTTAAAATCAAACTGCAGATAGCCACATACATCATCAAATAGTCAGGATGGCTGAGCGGTCTCAGGTGCTGTGTTCAGTTTGCAGTTTTTTCTGGAAATGTGGGTTCAAATCCCACTTCTTCATGATCGTCATTGAGCAAAAGTCATTTGCTTGGCACCACGACCAATTCCTGAAAAGTGGAATTCAGCAGTTCACCTGCTCGCTGAAAATTTCCGTCTGACCTGGTGCTGAAAGTGGAGATGTTTCCGCAGTGTTGCGGTTAACACGTTCGCCTCACACGCGAAAGTTCACCGGGTGGGAATATTGAATATTTTCTGGAGCTTTCTCCTCATACATGCTCAGGGACGAGTTTGTTCTCCTGTGGAAGGTCATAAGATCATAAACATGTAAGGATCAGGAGCAGGTAAAAATACATCTCCTCACCCCACATCCCCTGCCCCGGAATATTCCTTTTACCAATTATCTTATGTCTGCATCCTCTGGTTAACGACACTCCTGCCCGTGGAAACAGTTTCCCCATAATTCTGAAAATGTCTATTAAATATCCCCTTGTCTGTGATTACTGGGGTTCAATGTGGGGAAGGGTCAGTTCATCCACTTTGCACCGAAGAAAGATCGACCAGTACATGATCTGAAAACATTATGTTCGAGAAGATTTTTTCTGTGAAATTGTCGGTCCTGTTAATTTTAACAAAAGTTGCACCGGATTCCTGGATACACAAGTGATATGTCGTTACATTACAGTATAAATGCACACGAGGCCTATGCTTGAGAGAAGGTCAGTCTGTCACCTGTCCTTTATTCCTTAGCACACAGTGATGGAAGTGGGTGGAGCTTCCCCTTTTATACCTGAAGGTCCAGGTTAGGAGTGTCTCCCACAAGTTCACCACCTAGTGGTCATTGTTCTCACAGTGTACAACTTGTCAGTTTATGCATGGGTGACAATGCTGGTTGAATACATGACATCACCTTCTACCCCAAAGTCTTATTGGGATCACAGGTTGAGTCTTTCTGGTGGTTTACGCTCTCTTGTCGAGCGTCTGAGTTGGGGCTCCGGTTGCTGGCCGCTGGCCTGTGTGTCTGCTGTTTGCGGTGCCTCAGGCCGATCCGGACTGCCCACAGTGACTGGGCTCTCCTCCCTTTGGTTCCGGTGTTCGGTCACCTGTGCTGGAGTGAACTCTATATCGTGTTCTTCCTCTGCTTCTTCTATGGGGTTACTGAACCTCCTTTTTGTTTGATCCACGTGTTTGCGGCAGATTTGTCCATTGGTAAGTTTAACTGCCAGAATCCTATGGCCCTCTTTGGCAATCACAGTGCCTGCGAGCCATTTAGGCCCTGCAGTGTAGTTATGGACAACAACAGGGTCGTTTACACCAATATATCGAGCCCTCGCATTCCTGCCATGGTAGTTATATTGTGATTGGCGCCTGCTCTCAACAATTTCTTTCATGGTGGGATGTATAAGGAAAAACGGGTTTTGAGCGTCCTTATCATTAGCAGCCCTGCGGGTGGAACCCCTGTGAGCGAGTGTGGTCGGGATCTATTGGCCAACAGGAGGCGTGATAAGTGGCTTTGTAGGGAACCCCCTTGGATTCTGAGCATCCTCTGTTTGATTATCTGCACTTTTTGCTCTGCTTGGCCGTTTGAGGCTGGCTTGAACGGTGCCTTTCTGACATGGTTAATTCTATGGCCTGCCATGAAGTCCTGGAATTCAGTGCTTGTGAAGCACGGGCCATTGTCGCTGAGCAAGATGTGCGGTAGACCGTGGGCGGCGAACATTGCCCGTAGACTTTCTACCGTGGCAGAGGATGTGCTTGAATTTAAAATGTCACACTCGATCCATTTGGAATGGGTGTCTAACGCAACCAAAAACATTTTTCCGATGAAAGGACCTGCGTAGTCATCATGGATGCGTGACCAAGGCTTGGTGGGCCATGGCCAGGGGCTAAGGGGGGCTTCCCTGGGCGCATTGCCAAGCTGGGCACACGTGTTGCATCTGCGAACACAAACTTCCACATCTGCATCTATCCCTGGCCACCAAACGTGTGACCTGGCAATTGCCTTCATCATGACAATGCCCGGATGGTCATTGTGGAGTTCTCTGATGAACACCTCTCTGCCCATCTGGGGCAAGACTACGCGGTTTCCCCATAGTAGGCAATCGGCCTGAATCGAGAGTTCATCCCTGCCCCTGTGAAATGGTTAAAATTCCTCAGGGCATGCCCTGTACGTGGCTGCCCAGTCCCCATTCAGGACATATGTCTTGACAAGGGTCTCAATTTTTCCAGACTTTAATCTGACGGGCTGCCACAGGTGAGCCTTCGCTTGTGAAAGCTTAAACAGCCATGACCCTCTCAGCAGCATGCTCGGTAGCCCCCTCAGTGGTGGCTGGTGGGAGCCTGCTGAGTGCATCGGCGCAGTTTTCAGTGCCCGGTCTGTGCCGAATTGTGTAGTCATAGGTGGCTGACGTGAGTGTCCACCTCTGTATGCGGACCGATGCGTTTGCATTTATGGCCTTGTTGTCGGCCAAAAGTGACGTTAGGGGTTTGTGATCTGCCTCCAGCTCAAAGGTACTGGTGCATTATCTTTACCGAATATACACATGCGAGCGCCTCCTTTTCTATCATCCCGTAGCCCCTTTCTGCCTGGGACAGATTTCTGGAGGCATAAGCTACCGGCTGTAACTGACCCTTGGCATTGACATGCTGCAACACACACCCGACACCATAGGACGACGCATCACACGTAAACAGAAGTTTCTTACATGGGTCATATCGCGTTAACAGATTGTTGGAACATAACAAATTGTGTGCTCTATTAAAAGCCCTTTCCTGGCTGTCCCCCCAGACCCATTCGCGACCTTTGCTTAGGAGCACGTGTAGCGGCTCTAGCAGCGTGCTCAATTTGGGAAGAAAGTTACCAAATAGTTGGGGAGCCCCAGGAATAAACGCAGCTCCGTCGTGTTACTGGGTCTGGGTGCTCTCTGGATTGCTTCCGTCTTGGACGCACTAGGGCTCATCCCGTCTACTCCTACCCTCATCCCCAGGAATTCTACCTCTGGAGCTAGGAAGATGCACTTCGTCTTTTTCAGTCGCAGCCCTACCCGGTCCTGTCTGCGTAGCACCTCCTCCAGGTTGTGGAGGTGTTCTTCAGTATCGTAACCCGGGATGAGGATGTCGTCCTGAAAAACCACCGTCCCTGGAATCGACTTGAGGAGGCTTTCCATATTTCATTGGAAGATCGCGGCGGCCGAGCGAATCCCGAACGGACATCTGTTGTACGCAAACAACCCCTTGTGTGTCATGATGGTGGTCAGCTTCTTCAACTCACTCGCCAGCTCCTGGGTCATGTAAGCTGAGGTCAATTTTGAAAAAACTTTGCCACCGGATAGTGTCGCAAAGAGGTCCTCCGCTTTCGATAACGGGTACTGGCCTTGGAGTGACACCCGATTGATGGTGGCCTTTGTAATCACCATATATCCTGACCGACCCAACCGCCTTGAGCATCGGAACAATCGGGCTCGCCCAGTCACTGAATTCGACTGGCAAGATGATGCCTTCCCTCAGCAGGCGGTCCAATTCGCCTTCTATTTTTTCCCACATCACGTACGGCACCGCTCTGGCCTTGTGGTGCACTGGCCTGGCGTACCCCAGGTTCATGTCTTCTGAGCAATGAACATTTCAAACCAATTTCAAAAATTCAGAGTGTGTTAAGTCAGATAGGGTGTAAAATATCATCTATGATAAAAGCTCCTGAAATTATTACAGTTCAGTTATTGAAGTATTGACTGTAAGTCTGCAAAACTATCCGGGTGGGAATATTGGCCCAAAAATTACGGTTGGAGGCTTCCCGCGGGCAATTCCTTTCTGATCGGTGATGTTTTAATCACCCCACCTCCCACAGAGTTTAATTAATTGCATGTAATTATTTGAAAAAAGTTTGAATTAAAAAGTTACTTTCCGAACTCGGACTCCCTCTGTGAATGCCTAACCACTAAACGAGCAGGATACACATTAAATAATTGAATTCCAGACTTAATATTTTCTTTGCTGTTTCACAATAACCAGACCGATTCTCCAAAATCTGTCTCACCGTTTCCCCGGTGTCAGTCAAAGAAGCACATGGGACTGAATCAGTGACTTTGCTTTTTCGTCTGTCTTCTGAAGCGCCGCACGGTCCCACTCCGACACTCAATGAGCTGTTGGGACGTTAGTGTATCCAGGCTGTGGGTGGCCACCCCGAACGCAGCAGAGGGGTTCCTGCATTAGTTCTGGGTGGGGACAGTATTTCCCCTTCTCTCTTCCTCTTGTCTATATCCCTCTGCTTTGTTTTCTGTATTTATTCCCCCGGCATCATTTTATGTGTTTAAAAGGGAACAAAAGATGAAGTGGGCGACACTCTGGAACAATTTCTCTCACTCAAATATATCTATTTAGTGAAGTGAAATAAAGAGCAATTAAAGAATAAGGGAGAAGCCACTGTCGCCCTTTTGACAGGAGACTAAACTCGCCCATGATTGTTCATGCACAGCAAGTTTAAACATAATCTTCCTGCACGGGATCATTTCACGTGGAAAGCAAACGTGATAAGGGCTCCACTGCGGAAACCGCTCTGACCTGAAGTACAGCAGAGAGCAGCTGTCCAGTGAATGCCTTCTGTGCTGATCGGGAATGTTTTGGCTCACCTTAAACAACTTCTGTCCCTCACGGACAGCTGTCAATCCTTCTCCTCCGCTGCCCTTTACACAAACATGTCACTGATCCCCACCCACCACCCCACATCCCCATCGTGTTATCTTCCATGTTAGCACAGTGGGGCCGCGGAGGCACCAACTCTCTCCTCGCGGTTAGTGAACTCAGTCAGTCTGTAAAATTAAAGGGGAACAAGTGTCCCGCAAAGGGCAGGTGAAGGGAGAGATCTGTAACCTGGGTTTAATTGTTTGTCAAAGGCTACCCGTCCTGTTGTGTATTTCCAGCAGTTTCCTGCTTTCACAGGTGGAGATACCGGGGCTGGACCATGCTCCTAAAATACAATGAGATCGGGATAAAAGTTTCTCACATACTCAGGGCAAAATAAATGATTGAAGTTCTACAATGGATTAATTTATGATGTTTAAATCAATGAATGTTTTTTTCACATGAGATGCATGTAACTCTTTCTTATAAGGTTTTAATTTTGATGGAAGTGCAATTTCCCTGGCCGGAAATTGACCCAGGGCCGCGGTGGTGAGAGCGCCGAATCCCAATCAATGGACCACCAGGGAACGCTGCATTGCTGCATCGCTGCATCGTAATGCTTGGTGTCATTATTGTCCTTTTCAATCCACTTGTTTCACACCGAAACACATCGTAACCTTGATCTGAATTTAACTTCACGTGATTCTTTGAAGTCACCTTTCAATGATTGGGTAAAACCACTTCTTATACCACCGAAAAACAGCTTCGATTCCAGGTCAGGGCGGTAAATTCTGTAACAGCTTTTTTCAATTCAAAACCTTATAAAATTGACGACATGCAGCTTATATGAAAAAATAAGAATTAATTTAATCACCGTTAAATAACCGATACCTTTTTCAGGATGAAATAAATAATAATATAGTTACTGAGGGACAGTAGTATCTTTACTCATTCATTTTCTCTTTACATGTGATGAATTTTTATCCCTATCTCATTTACATGCTGTATGAGAAATTGTAAGTGTTCATGACTAAGTTGTAAAACCATTGATTGTGTGTGTGTCTATTCTTGATAGGAGGAGCACTTGAGACCGAAGTTCCAGTTCGATATATGTATCAATAGAATCAATTTTCACCAGTTCCTTTAAACCCAATAACATAATTTATTTTGAGTGGGCTGGACAGAGGAACATGATCCATGTAAAAAATTGTTATCGTTTTACTTGTGCTGAATGCTCATAAAAGTATTGGAGTGGGAACTCACTGGATAACAGCACAGCTTGCAATGTTTGCGGAATATATTCGTGCAGCCAAAATGCACAATGACAACCCGGAACTGTGCGGCACCGAATCCTCGGGGAAAAACATTAAAAGGCTTCGCCCGGAGATGGGTTTGGATTACCCACCTTTCAGTTACCAGCCGAATGCGCTAAACCATTGCGCCACAGATACACACTGCAAGACATGCAAAACCAGGGTGTCAGTCAGTTAAAGCTTCAGGTTGCTCCGACCCGGATGGAACTTATCCACTCTCAGTTTTACTTTTCCCAAGTAAAGGGTGGGACATTCATTGTGGATGTGTGGAAGCAGTCTGGTCCCGCACACTGCAGACACTTCCATGTCACCACCAACCAGCTCTCCCACAACCGGTGTGATCTACTTTCCAGCCTTCCAGTGCCTTGTCTGTGACGCAGTATGTTTCAAAAGTTTTGCCATAGTTGGTTCCATGGTGTAATGGTGAGCCCTCTTGATTTTAAATCTAGCGATCTGAGTTTAAATCTCGGTGAAACCTAAATTCTTGTTGTCCCAGCTGCTGAAAATTTGGGAAAAACAAGTGAAAGACACCTGGTGCTGGTGGGCAGTTTTGTTGCCTTTGTCATTGATGCTTGATCTACAAGTCTAGTTGTCAAATTGTTTGCTCAACCGTCAGTTATCTGCTACAAATCAGCGGAGGACAAATCACTTTGTTGTCTAATGCTGCCTTTGCCTGCACAATGTGTGCTGAGATTATCTGTGCAATATGCATTCCGCAGGATGAATAAAATCAATGCTTTTTGAAATGCAGGCACTGCATGTTTTGCACTCGACAAAACGTTGCATTTTCTTTTCATTCATTTTACATTAATGAATTGCAATGCCAACGCACTTTTTACGTGGCAAGATCGATAATTAGCAGAGCAGAATGAAAAGATCGCAAAGTTTCTGTTGAAAGAATGGACTCAGTCGAGAATATTTTGTGGATTTTATTTTTCTGAGGCTATTTTCCCTGTGCTGGGGACACCCTGCGCAGATATGTGAAAAAGCTGGTTTTGTTAAAACTCCAGAGAACGCATGGAAGTTAGCTGGGACAAAAGACCTGTCAGTCATCCATTGACAAAAGAGCTGTCGGCCAGGAAGGGGGGCCACTGACAAAGCAACTCTAATTTGTAAAAGCACTTCTCACTTCCATCTCAGAAGGAGACACAGAATAATGAACCCACCAGCCTTGCCAGCCAAGGAGGAGCTGGGTCTTTCCCAACACAAAGGCTCAGAGAGATGCCCAGACAAAGGGCCATCAGCCCAATGCATGGGTGGGATGGCCCATCACTGACTAAGTCCCCGTGCTTAGAAACAAAGGGGTTTTAAAGATTGGCGGGAAAGATAGGGGTAGCAAGACTCCCAGAAATACAGGGTCCTTTCCACTTTATTTTTAGCTTGGAGCTTGGTGTGAAGCTTGGAGCTTGCAGCTTGCAGCTTGTGTCTAGAGAGAGCCCCCTCTCCCTCTCCCTCTCGCTCTACCGATTGATGTACCAGAGGAAGGGGCCACAGTACTGCAGAAGAAGCCACCGAGACTGAAGACCAGGCAGTGAGCTGAGCAAGGAAACTGGCTGCGTGTAGTGGTGAACATGGTCGCGAGTGTCCCAAGCCAGTAACCAGATATCACAGGCCAGCTGGGTAAGGGCTCAGGGTTTTCTCAGAAGTGAAGCTTTTCAGGGCTATTCTGGGGAGGGTAATTCATTGGTAGGGGTGGGGTTAGACTCCACCAGGGAATTACTGCGTGTTACTAGGTCTCATTTCTGTACTGTATGTATATTGTTTGTAACCTGGATTTAATTCTCCACAGAGAAAGTGATTTCGTTTAGCAGTGCATATTTTAGCCATTGTATGTTAGACCAAATAAATATTCTACGATTTATCACCGAAGCATCCCTTTCCGTGACTTATTTAATTTACACTCAGAATAATAATTCCCGGATCTAGAACTTTCGTAAGGTGGGGGCGATTCAAACCGTCCGTCTGGCAACTGGGCGAGGATCACAAACACTTACAATATTTACTAAAGGATATACTTGCTCTGGAGGCAGTTCAGAGAAGGTTCACTGGGTTGACTCCGGAGATGAGGATTTAACTTATGAGAAAAGGTTGAGTAAGTTGGGCCTCCACTCATTGGAATGAAGAAGAATGAGAGGTGATCTTATCGAAACGTATAAGGTAATGAGGGAGCTTGATAAGGTGGATGCAGAGAGGATGGTTCCACTGATAGGGGAGACTAGAACTTTGGGACATAATCTCAGAATAAGGGGCCTCCCATTTAAATCTGTGATGAAAGGAATTTCTTCTCTCAGAGGGTTGTAAATCTGTCGAACTCACTGCCTCAGAGAGCTGAGAAAGCCACGACATTTGATAAATTTAAGACAGAGATAGCTTCTTAACTGATAAGGGAATAAGGCTTATGGGGAACGGGCAGGGATGTGGACTTGAGTCCATGATCGGATCAGCCATGACCATATTAAATGGCGGAGCAGGCTGCAGGGGCCATATGGCCTACTCCTGCACCGAGTTCTCAAGTTCTTATGTTTTGAATAGCGACACACAAAAAAATGCTTTGATCATGGTTACACCTTATCTTCACGTTTGTCAAACAGTTGGCTCATTGGTCTCGGGCTGTGATTTCCCTTCGGAGTTGTTCATTGAAATTTACGAGGGGTCCCAGAGGAGACCTGATATTGCTCGCAAATTTTGAAATTGCATCGAGCTTTTGCAAAGAAGGACTTGCATATCTGCAGCGATTTTCAGGAACACATGACGCCCCAAAGCGCTTTACAGCCATTGAGTTATGTTTGAAGTGTTGTAGTTTGGGGAAAGATGTACCCAGATCACCAAATATGAACCTCAACTCTTTCCAAAGAGTTTGGTGCAGACAATCAGGCGTCTCAGGGACTTGTACTTTCTTTGAATAAGTTTTGCTTGTACCTGCATTCAAGCTTGAAACAGCAACTGGGCTTCCATCTCACGGGAGGATGGGGTTGATGTGCGTCGCTTTCAATCTTTGAAATTTCACCAAGCAAAGAAACGGTGAATCCAACTGTCCCTGTAAGCATTTAGTTCCCATTTAATCACAGGAATATCCTCAGCCAGGAGCTGAAAAGGAATTAAAACGTAATACCGGCTTCGGGACAATCAGAATACTTTGTCACACACAAGGCACCGGAAGGCTGGACGGTAGATCACACCGGTTGTGGGAGAGCTGGTTGGTGGTGACATGGAAGTATCTGCAGTGTGCGGAACCAGACTGCTTCCACGCATCCACAATGAATGCCCCTTCATTTATTTGGGAAAAGTACAACTGAGAGTGGACAAGTTCCATACCGGTCAGAGCAATCTGAAGCTTTAACTGACTGACACCCTGGTTGTGGATGTGTTGCACCTTATATTTCCATCAGTCTCTGTGGCGCAATGGGTTAGTACTTTTGGCTGTTAACCAAAAGGTTGCTGGTTCAAGCCCACCCAAGTACAAAGTGTTTAACTGTTTTTTCCCGCGTATTCGGTGCCGCACAGTCCCAGGTTGTCATTGTGCGTTTTGGCTGCACGACTTTCTTCCGCAAATGTTGCCAGCAGTGCTATTATCCAGTTTGTTCCCACTCCAATATTTCAAGAGCATTCAGTTCAAGTAAAACGATAAAAAATTTTTACATGGTTCATGTTCCTCCATCCAGCCCACTAGAAATAAATTATGTGATTGGGTTCAAGAAACTGGTGGAAATTGATTCTATTGATACATATATGGAGCCCAAGTTTCCACATGATTTGCGCCTGATTTTTAGGAGCAACTGGTGGAGAACAGACTATCTTAGAAATCGCAATTCTCCACATTATATTTTCTGCAGTTCTAGTCAGGTAGAACAGTTCCACTTTGGAACAGAATTTTTTCTTCAAAAGGGGGCATGTCCGGCCACTGACGCCTGATTTCAAAGTTTCCACAGTGAAAACGTCCTCCAAACTAAGTTAGAATGTAGCAAGTGAAGATTTTTGTCGAACTGAAAAAACCTGTTCTCCACATTAAAAAATCAGGCGCAGATTACAAATTAGGCGAACATGCGCAAGAACATAAGAACATAAGGAATAGGAGCAGGAGTCGGCCATACGCCCCTCGAGCCTGTTCCATCATTTAATACGATCATGGCCGATCCGATCATGGACTCAGGTCAACTTCCCTGCCCGCTCCTCAAAGCACAGGACAAATGATTGAAGTATCGACTGTCCCTCAGTTAGCATTTCTTTTATTGTGCAAAAGAAGGTGAGGGGTTAATTTACCATGAAAGCAACACAAAAGCAAATTACACAGATGCCGTCGAGGCTATGGGTTCTCAAGTGCGTGTTTTTGTTTCACATTGTTCATCACAGTTTGTACTTCAGTCTTGCCAGGTAAAAAGTGCATTTGCATTGCAATGCATTAATGTAAATGCTTGGCATGAAAAGAAAATGCAAATTTTTTCGAGTACAAAATATGCAGTGCCTGCATTTCAAAAAGCGTTGCTTTTATTCATCCTGCTGAAAGCATATTGCACAGATAATCTCAGCACACATTGTGCAGGTAAAGGCAGCATTAGATAAAACAACTGGTTTCTCCTCCGCTGATTTTTAACAGGTAACTGATGGTTGAACACACGATTTGACAACTCGACTCGCAGATCAAGCATCACTGACAAAGGCAACACAACTGCCCCCCAACACCAGGTGTCTTTCACTTGTTTGTCCCAAATTTTCAGCCACTGGGACAACAAGAATTGAGGTTCCACTGAGATTTGAACTCAGATCACTGGATTCAAAGTCCAGAGTGCTCACCATTACACCATGGAACCCACCACACAAAAATCTTTGAAACAGTTCTCAAAAACAAAAAAATCATCTCCAACATTGCACTTTGGCTCGGCCTTTTCTCATATTTCATGTCAGTTTCCCTTCTTTGCACTCAGCTAATTATCGACGCAGAGCAATTCACACAGATGCCGTCGAGTAGCTGTTTCTGTTTCACACTGTTCATCACAGCTTGTACCTCAGACTTGCAAGGTAAAAAGTGCGTTGGCATTGCAATGCATAAATGTAAAATGCTTGGCATGAAAAGAAAACGCAACGTTTTGTCGAGTGCGAAGGTTCACCAGACTGATTCGCGTGATGGCAGGACCGACATATGAGGAGAGACTGGATCGACTGTGCCTTTATTCACTGGAGTTTAGAAGAATGAGAGGGGATCTCATAGACACATATAAAATTTTGATGGGACTGGACAGGTTAGATGCAGGAAGAATGTTCCCAATATTGGGGAAGTCCAGAACCATGGAACACAGTCTCGGAATAATGGGTAAGCCACTTAGGACCGAGATGAGGAGAACCTTCTTCACTCAGAAATTTATTAACCTGTGCAATTCACTACTGCAGAGAGTTTTTGATAACAGTTCATTGGATATATTCAAGAGGGAGTTAGATGTGGCCCTGACGGCTAAAGGGATCAAGAGGTATGGAGACAAAGCAGGAATTGGGTACTGAGGTGAATGATCAGCCATGATCTTATTGTGTGATGGTGCAGGCTCGAAGGGCTGAATGGCCTACTCCTGCAAGTATTTTCTATGTTTCGATGTTTCTATGAAGTGCCTGCATTTCAAAAAGCGTTGCTTTTATTCATCCTGCGGAATGCATATTGCACAGATAATCTCAGCACACATTCTGCAGGCAAAGGCAGCATTCGACGACAAACTGATTTCTCCTCCGCTGATTTGTAAAAGGTAACTGATTGTTGAGCAGACGATTTGACAACTCGACTTGTGGATAAAGCATCAATGACAAAGGCAACAAAACTTCCCTCCAGCACCATGTATCTTTCATTTGTTTGTCCCTAAATTTCAGTAGTTGGGACAACAAGCATTCAGGTTCTACTGAGATTTGAACTCAGCTAATTGGATTTAAAGTCCAGAGTGCTCACCATTACACTATGGAACCAACTACAGCAAAATCTTTGAAACATTTCTCAAAAACAGCGAAATCATCTCCAACATTACACTTTGGTTCGTCCTTTTTTTATCTCTCGTGGCAGTGCCTGCATTTCAAAAAGCGTTATTTTTGTTCATCTTGCTGAATGCATATTGCACAGATAATCTCAGCACACATTGTGCAGGTAAAGGCAGTATTTTAGACAATAAGCTGATTTCTCCTCCGCTGATTTGTAACAGGTAACTGATGGTTAGTAACATAGAAACATAGAACAAAACAGGTGCAGGAGTAGGCCATTCGGCCCTTTGAGCCTTCCCCGCCATTCTATAAGATCATGGCTGATCTTTCCTTCAGTACCCCTATCCTGCTTTCTCTCCATACCCCTTGATCCCCTTAACCGTAAGAGCCATATCTAACTCCCTCTTGAATATATCCAATGAACTGGCATCAACAACTCTCTGCGGCAGGAAATTCCACAGGTTAAGAACTCTCTGAGTGAAGAAGTTTCTCCTCATCTTGGTCCTAAATGGCCTACCCCTTATCCTAAGACTATAACCCCTGGTTCTGGACTTCCCCAACATCGGAACATTTTCCTGTATCTAACCTGTCCAGTCCCGTCAGAATCTTATATGTTTCGATGAAATCCCCTCTCTTCCTTCTAAACTCCAGTGAATGAACACACGATTTGGCAACGAGACTTGTCGATCAAGCATCAATGACAAAGGCAACAAAACTGCCCACCAATTGTCTTTCATCTGTTTGTCCCAAATTTTCAGCAGCTGGGACAACAAGCATTCAGGTTCCCCCAAGATTTGATCTCAGATCGCTGAATTCAGAGTCCTTACCATTACACCATGGAACCAACAACGAAAAAATTATTTGAAACATTTCTCAAAAACAATAAAATCATCTCCAACATTACACTTTGGCTCAGCCTTTTCTCTTCCATAGCGTTCCCCTCTTTACGTTCTGCTAATTATCGATGCAGACCAATTCACACAGATGCCGTCGAGGCTTTGGGTTCTCAAGTGCCTGTTTTTGTTTCACACTGTTCATCACAGCTTGTACTTCAGTCTTGCCAGGTAAAAAGTGCATTGGCATTGCAATGCATTAATGTAAATACTTGGCATGAAAAGAAAATTAAAATTTGTTCGCGTACAAAACATGCAGTGCCTGCATTTCAAAAAGCGTTGCTTTTATTCATCCTGCTGAAAGCATATTGCACAGATAATCTCAGCACACATTGTGCAGGTAAAGGCAGCATGAGATAAAAAACTGGTTTATCCTCCGCTGATTTGTAACAGGTAACTGATGGTTGAACACACGATTTGACAACTAGACTTGCAGATCAAGTATCACTGACAAAGGCAACAAAACTGCCCACCAACACCAGGTGACTTTCACTTGTTTGTCCCAATTTTTCAGCAGCTGGGACAGCAAGAATTGAGGGTCCACCACAATGTGAACTCAGATCACTGCTTTACTGAGTCCAGAATGCTCACCATTACACCATGGAACCAATCATGCCAAAGTTTTTGAAACATAGAAACATCGAAACATAGAAACATAGAAAATAGGTGCAGGAGTAGGATTGCAAAAATTCGTTGGACAACCCCCCAGGGTGTGGACTCATTGGAAAGGAAATTTAATTTGGAACAATCAACCAGAAAGTTTGGGATCTTAAAGTGCACATGGAAGAAACTACGAGTTTTAATCAAATTTTGGATTTTACAAGGCAGATTGGTTCTGTGTGGAAAGGGCTGAGAACTGAAGGATCGTTCAAAGAAAGCAGTTTGGGTATTCAAGCTGTCTGGGATATTGAAGCTGAACAAATTGTCTGGGGAATTGTGTAAACTCGAAAACCCATCTCCCTGGGGGACATTAACAGAGCAACAATCAACCCAGAGATAGCCAGCCATCACTCTGAGCAGGAAACCCATCCAGCGTATACATAATGACAATGGCCCATCCAGCCCGCATGGAAAACCCAGGCCTAGGCAGACATTGCAAATACCAAAAATCTAATTTTCCCGATCAATTAACAAATTCAAAAGTTCGACACATCCGAGACAGGTTACCATTAATGGGCCCGCCAAAATATAACAAAGAGATATCAAGCACGCCAAAATTAAAACAAAGAATCGGGGCTCATTTGTCACGCAGATTAGAACGGCTCCCAAAATATAACTGGGTCCCTGTTTTTTAACAAAAGAAGGAGAACGGGAAGGAGGGAAAAAGGAGAGAGAACGCTGCAGCAGTTTGTAACAAGCCTTCCAGAGAGCTTGCTACACAGCCTCCTATACAGCTCTTCTGAGCTCCGACATCTTCAGCCTCGACGACACTCCTGGACCACACTGCCCTGCTAGCGAAGGAGAAGGAAGAACATCATCACAGCAGAGAAAGCAGTTCCCAGTAACTTCGGACATCATCATCGTGGCAGCAACTGACCACAGCCAATGTGGTAACATCGAAAACACCGCAATCGACAAATTCTAAGAACAAAAGTCCTCAAGAAGAAACCGAAGCTTCGAAAGTTTCCCCTCTACAATCTGTTCCTGGATACCAACAGGTGAAACATTACCCAAAAGAACTTTAAAACCTACTGCTGACGGAAGAAAGTGGGTACTCACCCCATAAATCCAATACGCACTCTACCGCATCAGCGGACACCACCCAACTGAAGACGACGCAGTAAGAAGTCTTCCACGATGTTCGGGGTACGGCAAGCAGAACTTACAGAGTCCAGCGAACCTCGAAACTGCAAACCACCGCCAACTGACAACAAGAGGATTGGTGAGCATAATCCCAGTTTGCCATCGAGTTTCACCGAGTCAGAGTTAGGCATTGGGAGTTGGGAGGTGTATTATTTTTCTGTAACCCCTTTAAAGTGTGATAAGTGTTTTTTTATTCTAGTAATTGCAAGCTCGACATTTTACGTTCTTGCTCTGAATAAAATTGAGGTTCTTTGCACCAAAACCAGTTGTTTCTTGCAATTTGTCACATTCGCAAATAAATCCAAAGTCTAGAACCCAGATAGTGCGAGCGATTCAAACCGCTCAGAAGGTCAGAGGTGAACCTCACCCCACACACCACGCCCGACAGAATGGCGACCACGGCAGGACTTTGGTGTAAAGGATGTGATGCAGAGATTGCAGTTTGGGAGGAAAGAACAAAAATGGAAGAGAGGATTTCCTCCGATGTGTACAAGAAAGTGAATGTCACTAAGGAATGGGTGCTTGGTCTGTTGCGTGCTGAGCGTTCAGGAGACGCTGCGGCCCAGTGGACAGCCAGCAAGTACCATAAGGAATCAGTAGAAAAGGCAATTTGGTTGTCCTGACGACAGCAACAGGTCCAACCCCTAGATAAGAACATCGAGTTACTGCGGGCAGAACGATGTGAATGTGCAGAAACATCACATGACAGGGCTATGGCAGAAGAAAGGTGTGGGGGGAACTCCGTAAACTAAAGCATGGAAAGACACAGCGAATGGAAAGGTTCAAAAACAGCCAGGACTGTTTTCAGTGTCAGGTTACCGAGGCGAAGAATAATGAAAAGATACTTTGGGAGGAAAACACTCGCCTCACCCTTCAAGTAAAAGAGCTGGAGGATAAGTTAAGAGACGTACAGCAGCTTATAAAGTAGCCAGCACTATTGGGTTTGAGTCAGGAGACCACGGTCCCTGCCAGCAACAAACAAAAGTTTAAACCTTGCTCTGTGCAAGGCAAAAGGCAAGGTATTCCTAATAAACCCGGGTATGGCCCGGGTAAACCTGGAAGAGAAGGAGGAAACTGTTCAACCACCACCTGTGGTACCGGTGACTATACCGGTTCGGCAGCAGGAGTGTGAACGAGTTGTGGGGCGGACAGAGATAGCGGACCATCACCACCGGTGGCACCGAGTTTCAGCTTGGCTTGGCAGC
Source organism: Pristiophorus japonicus (assembly GCF_044704955.1). Taxonomy (NCBI): domain Eukaryota; kingdom Metazoa; phylum Chordata; class Chondrichthyes; family Pristiophoridae; genus Pristiophorus; species Pristiophorus japonicus. The sequence goes on from NW_027251897.1 coordinate 970,464, forward strand.
AGGGAGGAGGGGTAGGCGAGCCAGAACAGGAAGGGCCAGAACCAGGGCCAATGTGCCCGGTCCGGCAACAAATGTTTGGCCCGCCCACCGGTGCTGGGGGTCTGGGGCCCCTGGAAAGTCAGTTTGTGGTTCCCCACACGACCCAACAGCTCAGGGCTATGATAATTCACCTGGGAAAGCTCACCCAAAAGGGGGACACCTCGGTCCACTTTATGGAAGTGGAACAGGCAGGGGATATTAACAGGTGTGATGATGCTGAGATAGCAAATATGCACCTCCTCTCTCTGGACGGCAAGCTGTACCAGTCCCTCTCTGCCGAGAGCAAAAGGGGGCAAAGGACATGTGCCGCTGTCCAGGAAGATATTCTAGAAACCATGGACTGTAATGATGGGAATCCCAACAGTGCAGCTCACAGGGAAAACCCGACAGGTTTTCGCAGACAGGCTGTGGCCTGTGTACCAGAGCGTCTGTGGAGGGGACCTCGACCGGAATCATCTAAGCCGGGATGAGAGAGCCCACTGGCTCCGAAGCCTGATGGCAAACAATTTACCACGTATAAGGACAAAGGCTGAGGCCTGGTTTGACCCGAGAAATCCCCAGGCCACCGAACAGGGAGTGGTCAGGGAACTGACCCAAGCCTACTGGAACGGGAGGGAGATGGAAGAGCACCCACCCAAGGGAAGGGTCCTCGAAATCAGACCTAGTCAGGACAAGAGGGAATGGTGCCACGACGGGGGCAACCCCTCCGGTACAAAACGTACCTGTTTTGGGTGCGGAAAGTGTGGGCACTGGAGAAAGGATTGTAGAAACCATGGAAGAGTAGCGCAGGGAAGAGTTCTCCTGCCCCTGCCCAAAAGACCGAGACCGAGAAGCCAGCCCCTCCCCACACGTTTGATACCTTTCTGACTGAGCTGCGAACAATGCTGGATGGCTCTGGGAGGGTAGCCACCGCCACCGGTACCGAAATCCCATCTGCCCCATCCCAGCCAAAACAGTGACTAGAACAGACACAGCCTGTTCCCCTGTGTTCCCTCGAGTACGATGCGTGGGGGAGACCGACCGTTCAGATGGAGGTGGAAAAGGTTAAAGGGACTGACTTGCTGGATACCGGTGCATCAAGCACCCTTGTCTATGTCAATAACCCCGCCGCCTCACCTCTGTCTAACGGGGTCCCCTAGAGCTTGGTGGGTTTCACAGGCACCGAGCAGGTTGGCTCATTCTCCGTTCCGCTCTCTGTTCATTTAGGAACACTCCACACCAAGTGGACTTGTGTCCTGATGAAGTGGGAACAGGAAGGGAGAGGAATCCTGGGGGCTGACTTTATTCTAGGCCAGGGATCCTAGTTGATTTAAGAAACGACTGTCTTTGGGGGTCAGTCTGTACGGGACAGGAGAGTGAGGTAATGGTTATCCCAGAAAAACGGGGAAAGGGGACAGTGTGCACCATGAAGCCAAAGGAGTGTTACGACCGTGAATCACTGGTCAGTAACACTCCGATGGAGTACTAAGAGTATGTAAGGGCAAACCTTGCAGCTTTTGCCACTCACAAACACGACTGTGGGAGGATAAACGTGGTCGAGGTTATCATAGATGGTGACCCTATGACCCGACCGTAGAAACAGTATAACTTCCCCAGGGAGGCGGAGGCAGACATGGAAACAGCCTTGGGTTCTTTAGTGAAACAGGGGTATTGAGTCCAATAGCTACCCATGTGAACTCTCCGTTTTGGCCGGTTAAGAAACGGGACAACACCTGGAGAGCCACGGTGGACTATCGAGTACTCAACCGTAACATCCCCGCCTGTGCACCCACGGTTGCTGCTGTCGCCGACCTCATTGGACGTATCCCAGCCTCCGCGACCACCTTCACAGTGCTGGACATTTCCAATGGGTTTGGTCCATACCTTTAAGAAGTGGAGATCAGTACAAATTTGCTTTTACCTTTAAAGGACAGCAATACACTTGGAACTGTCTCCCTCAGGGCTTCCACAACAGCCCCAGTATTTTCCATCAATGTATGGCCAACTGTTTAAAGACCTTCAGCAGACCCCAGCAGCTGGTACAGTATGTGGACGACCTGCTCCTATTCACCGATGAGGGGAGGAGCATGGTCCACTGCTGGCTGAACTGCTGGAGCTGCTGAAAGAAGGAGGTTTTAAAGTGAATCCCACAAAGGCACAGATCGGTCTGAAGGAAGTAAAATTCCTGGGACTGGCTGTGCGCGCTGGGGAAAGGGCCATTGACAAAGCTACAAGGGAAGCAGTGCAGAAGTTACCAGCCCCCAACACAGTAACAGAAGCAAGATCTTTTCTCGGGCTAACCGGGTACAGCAGTAATCTCATTGAGAATTATGCAGCCACAGCAGCCCCTCTGCTCCGACTCCGACACAAGGCAGTGGAGTGGGAATGGGACGAAGGCTGAGAAGCAGCATTTATCCAACTCAAAAAAGACCTGCAGACCGCACCAGCTCTAGGGGCTATTGATGGGGGTAAAGAGTTTTTCCTGGAGGTAGCAGCCAGTGAAGGGACAGCCTGAGTGCAGTACTGCTCCAAGAGTGGCATGGCCGGCTGAGACCAGTGGTCTACTCCTCCAGGATACTCACGGATGTGGAGAAGGGACACTGCAACTGTGAGCGGCATCTCCGAGCCACTCACTGGGCTGTGAAAAGTTCACTGATCTTCACAGGGGGGTCCCCTATCACAATCCTTACCCACCATACGCCCACCCAAATGCTCCTGGAAGGTCGGATCAAGGACGGGACAGAGAGCAGTGCCTGCATTGCTCGCTGGACCCTACTCCTCTCCCAGATGGATCTGAGGGTACAGGGTCTCTGCGAGACAAGACTCGCAGCCAACATGATCTATCCAGGGACTGCCCACCGGTGTACGGTAAGAAATTAACATAGGTTTTCGGGCTGGGTTACACCGCAGAGGCCGAGAGATCTTTGTGGACGGTTCAAGCACGGATCTGCGGGTGAACGACTCAAAGGCTGCGGAGTTTATGACCCAGAGGCAGGCATTGCCCTGGCAATTAAACTCCCCAGTATGATGAGTGCCAAGCACGCTGAAGTGTCTGCGGTGGTATAAGTAGTCACACACCCCGAAGAATTCCCCAGCCCACACACGATTTTCTCGGACAGTATGTTCGCATGCAATTCGTGTCTGCAGTACTCGGCTATCTGGTCCCGTCGCGGATACACATCCCCAAACGGGAGACCCCTGGCAATTAAGCCCCGACTGGAAAAGATCATGACAGCCGTGGAGGAGGAATGGAAGATCTATATACATAAAGTGAAGGCACATTCCACCACTGAACCCCGCAGCGAGGGAAACCAGCAGGCTGACATGTTGGCCAAGCAAGGTGTGCGCACGGGCAAGCTCTGGCATCCGTACAACCCAGGCCCCATTGCAGCAGTCAGGGGCAGGATTGGGATGACAGGGAGGGCAGGGGTAGCATTGTCCCCGGACCTAAAAACGGTTCAGATCCAAGACCCCGTTCCCAAAACTGTCCTGAACACGCTAGAAAAAGGGAAAAGGGTAGACGGCCCGTACAGAAGGAATGCTGTTCAGGGGGGAGCAATGGGTAGTACCCCAACAACAGCGGAGAGAATTCCTCCTGCTGGCCCACAAGGGTCCAGGAGCAGGACACCCTGGACCTGAGACCACTTGGCAACAGGTGGAACAGGCAGGGTGCTGTCCGGGATTCAGGGAAGGCGTCCGCGAGTTCTGTGCCAGCTGTCTAGTGTGCGCTGCCAACAACCCCGACCTCCAGAAAAGGAAGGTGTCTATGGGACATATCAGGAGGGTAGAGGGATCCTGGCAGTCGATCCAGGTCGATTACATTGGGCCCCTATCCACTGCCCAGGGAGGTTACAAGTACTGTCTCGTGTTGTTGGATGTATTCACCAAATGGATGGAAGCCTTCCCATGCCGAACAGCCACTGCTCTGGGAACAGCCAGCATCCTGGTCAGGGAGGTGTTCTCCCGATGGGGACTACCACAGTACGTGAAGTCCGACTAGGGGAGCCACTTCACCAGGCAGGTGGTGCAGGAGATCCTTAAGGTGCTCAGCATTAAAGGTAAATGGCATGTCGCCCACAACCCGCAGTCATCAGGGCCTGTGGAGCGTTTCAACCGCAACATCAAAGAAAGGCTGCGAAAAGAGACAGGGGACTCACCCAAGCGGTGGGTAGAGGTCCGACCACTGGTCCTCATAGGGATCCGGGCCAGCCAGTCAAAGATCACGGGGTACTCCCCGTATGAGCTCATGACCGGCAGAGCCAGATGAACCCCCACCCATGTATTAGCCCCGGTACTCACGGAAGGTCAGCTTAGGGAAGCGAGCTGGGACAGCTTTGTCAGGAACCTGTTTGAACACATTAAACAGATTCACTGGCAGGCTGCTGACAATATGGGAAAAGAGCATCGGAGCAACTGACTGCTGCTAGAGCCCCACAAACACCACGAATGGGAGATCGGGGACCAGGTTATGGTCAGCAACTACGCTCGAGTCGGGGTTTATGAGGCACTGTACATGGGGCCGTACCACATTGTTGACAAGGCAAGCCCCATGGTCTGTGCCGTGAAAATGCCTCGCCGGACAAAGTGGTTCCACATAAACCAGTGCAAACTTTTCAAACCCGGGACAGCAGCGAAACGTAACGGACAGCCAGGAACAGAGAACCGTGCTAAAGGCATGGACCCTCAGCCAGCAGCCCCCGACTGTGGAAATCCCACAGGGGACGTGGCAGACCCACAGACTGTACCCAGAGGGGCGATGGACTGAGTTACTGGAGGAGCTATCCCCCCAATCATTTGGGACTTGGACGCACCCGCAGGGGTCAAAACCCTGAGAAGGACTCTCCGCACACCACGGCCTCAGGCACCGTGGTCACCAGCGCCACAATTTAGGTGGTTCTGCCCCGGGAGAGGGACCTGCCGTGAAAGGGTACCTTTGATCAGGGACCAGCCTGCGAGTAGGGACACCCAGCCATTAGCCTCGGGCGACGAGGGACCCCCAGAAGAGATAGTGGTGGACCAGCCACTAATTGGGGGTCCCCAGCCCACGGCCCTCAACCAGGCAGAACCCCCAGGGGACAAAATGAACCAGGCAGCCACCCCCAAAGGAGCGGTGTGCTGTATCACCGGAGGGGACATTACCCCAATAGTGTGGGACTCAGACCCACCTCCGGTCAGGACACTCCAGGTCCTGCGGTACTGTCCGACCTACTACCGGCCCCGCTGGAAACACAGAGGCCAGGGAAGAAAAGAGAAGGACAGGAATTAACCTGGCCACCCGGAGATGGGTGGCAGATATACATAAATAATACGATATGTGTTAAGGTATGTTTGGTAAGAATCTAGCGTAGTGTAGATTATGCATGTAATGATTTCAGGGCACCACAACTGAAAAGAAACCACACGTATGGAAGGTGTGAAACGAGTAGAATAGGATAAGGATGTTTATATGAATATAGAAGTTAAGAGTTTCAGCCGACAGCCGGTGACTAAATAGTGACATATGTTTTGGGGAAAGGAAAATAACCCACCTTGTCGGTAGTAAAAGAGGCACTACAAGAAGATTAACAACATGAACAGAGTCCTGTTCCTGCTCGCCCTGATAAGGATGAGCAGCGACAGCTGAGGAGACGTGGAAGAATCCTCGATTTATGGTCTCAGGAGAGAGAGCACCGATCGTGACTGCAGCGGGTGACACCCCGGTTGTGGAAGAGCTCGCCGTGTACGCCCACGAGGGAAGGTGGCCAGGGTGGATGGGGTCTCATCCACCCACTACTCCAGCCAGGAAGGGTTTACCTCTGGGGAGGCCTCCGTTCCATGCCCCAGGATACGGGTCGTTGCTGCGTGGGTCAGTGTCACGGAGGGAAAACGTGTCTGTTTGAAAGACACAGACACATTACACTGTGACAGACACACACAGTGGCGGGAGTCGAGAGAGGCAGCGGCCTATAAAAGGCTCAGCAGTCCGGGGAGCGTCGAGAGAGGCTGGAGTCGAGAGAGGCAGCGGCCTATAAAAGGCTCAGCAGTCCGGGGAGCGTCGAGAGAGGCGGGAGTCGAGAGAGGCAGCGGCCTATAAAAGGTTCAGCAGTCCGGGGAGCGTCGAGAGAGGCGGGAGTCGAGAGAGGCAGCGGCCTATAAAAGGCTCAGCAGTCCGGGGAGCGTCGAGAGAGGCGGGAGTCGAGAGAGGCAGCGGCCTATAAAAGGCTGAGCAGTCCGGGGAGCATCGAGAGAGGTGGGAGTCGAGAGAGGCAGCGGCCTGTAAAAGGCTCAGCAGTCCGGGGAGCGTCGAGAGAGGCGAGAGTCGAGAGAGGCGTACTTGTGCAGCTCCAGCTGAGAGAAGTCAGAAAAGAAGTAGAAAGAAATCAAAAGGTGACGTCATAGCCAACGTGGTCAGTGATTGGCTGCTGATTGGTGAGTAGTTTTTCTTTTTCTTTATTAGTCAGTAACTTTTAACATTGTTGTCGGCAATTTAAGTGTATCTAAGGGTTAAGTCATGGCAGGACAGCTCGGTCACGTGATATGCTCCTCCTGTAACATGTGGGAACACGGGGATAACACCAGTGTCCCTGACGACTACATGTGCGGGAAGTGTGTCCACCTCCGGCTACTGACGGTCCGCGTTGCGGAGTTGGAGCTGAAGGTGGATTCACTCTGGAGCATCCACGATGCTGAGAATGACGTGAGTATCACGTGTAGCGAGTTGGTCTTACCGCAGGAGAAGGGTCCACAGCCAGCGAGCGAATGGAAGACCAGCAGGAAGAGTAGTGCAAGGCAGGTAGTGCAGGGGTCCCCTGTGGTCATCCCACTGCAAAACAGATACACTGCTTTGAGTGCTGTTGAGGGGGATGACTCATCAGGAGCGGGCAGCAGCAGCCAAGTTCATGGCACCGTGGCTGGCTGTGTTGCACAGGAGGACAGGAAAAAGAGTGGCCGAGCGATAGTGATAGGGGATTCAATTGTAAGGGGAATAGATAGGCGTTTCTGCGGCCGCAACCGAGACTCCAGGATGGTATGTTGCCTCCCTGGTGCAAGGGTCAAGGATGTCTCGGAGCGGGTGCAGGACATTCTAAAAAGGGAGGGAGAATAGCCAGTTGTCGTGGTGCACGTTGGTACAAATGACATAGGTAAAAAAAGGGATGAGGTCCTACGAAATGACTTTCAGGAGCTAGGAGCTAAATTAAAAAGTAGGACCTCAAAAGTAGTAATCTCGGGATTGCTACCAGTGCCACGTGCTAGTCAGAGTAGGAATCGCAGGATAGCTCAGATGAATACGTGCTTGAGCAATGGTGCAGCAGGGAGGGATTCAAATTCCTGGGGCATTGGAACCGGTTCTGGGGGAGGTGGGACCAGTACAATCCGGACGGTCTGCACCTGGGCAGAATCAGAACCAATGTCCTCGGGGGAGTGTTTGCTAGTGCTGTTGGTGAGGAGTTAAACTAATATGGCAGGGGGATGGGAACCAATGCAGGGAGATAGAGGGAAACAAAAAGGAGGCAAAAACAAAAGACAGAAAGGAGATGAGGAAAAGTGGAGGGCAGAGAAACCCAAGGCAAAGAACAAAAAGGGCCATTGCACAGAAAATTCTAAAGGACAGAGGGTGTTAAAAAAACAAGCCTAAAGGATTTGTGTCTTAATGCAAGGAGTATCCGCAATAAGGTGGATGAATTAACTGTGCAAATAGATGTTAACAAATATGATGTGATTGGGATTACGGAGACGTGGCTCCAGGATGATCAGGGCTGGGAACTCAACATCCAAGGGTATTCAACATTCAGGAAGATTAGAATAAAAGGAAAAGGAGGTGGGGTAGCATTGCTGGTTGAGGAGGAGATTAAGGCAATAGTTAGGAAGGACATTAGCTTGGATGATGTGGAATCTATATGGGTAGAGCTGCAGAAAACCAAAGGGCAAAAAACGTTAGTGGGAGTTGTGTACAGACCTCCAAACTGTAGTAGTGATGTTGGGGAGGGCATCAAACAGGAAATTAGGGGTGCGTGCAATAAAGGTGCAGCAGTTATAATGGGTGACTTTAATATGCACATAAATTGGGCTAACCAAACTGGAAGCAATACGGTGGAGGAGGATTTTCTGGCGTGCATAAGGGATGGTTTTTTAGACCAATATGTCGAGGAACCAACTAGGGGGGAGGCCATCTTGGACTGGGTGTTATGTAATGAGAGAGGTTTAATTAGCAATCTCGTTGTGCGTGGCCCCTTGGGGAAGAGTGACCATAATATGGTGGAATTCTGCATTGGGATGGAGAATGAAACAGTTAATTCAGAGACCATGGTCCAGAACTGAAAGAAGGCTAACTTTGAAGGTATGAGGCGTGAATTGGCTGGGATGGATTGGCGAATGATACTTAAGGGGTTGACTGTGGATGGGCAATGGCAGACATTTAGAGACCGCATGCATGAACTACAACAAATGTACATTCCTGTCGGGCATAAAAATAAAAAAGGGAAGGTGGCTCAACCGTGGCTATCAAGGGAAATCAGGGATAGTATTAAAGCCAAGGAAGTGGCATACAAATTGGCCAGAAATAGCAGCGAACCTGGGGACTGGGAGAAATTTAGAACTCAGCAGAGGAGGACAAAGGGTTTGATTAGGGCAGGGAAAATGGACTATGAGAAGAAGCTTGCAGGGAACATTAAGACGGATTGCAAAAGTTTCTATAGATATGTAAAGAGAAAAAGGTTAGTAAAGACAAACGTAGGTCCCCTGCAGTCCGAATCAGGGGAAGTCATAACTGGTGACAGAGAAATGGCGGACCAATTGAACAAGTACTTTGGTTCGGTATTCACGAAGGAGGACACGAACAACCTCCCGGTTATAAAAGGGGTCATGGGGTCTAGTAAGGAGGAGGAACTGAGCGAAATCCTTATTAGCCGGGAAATTGTGTTGGGGAAATTGATGGGATTGAAGGCCGATAAATCCCCAGGGCCCGATGGACTGCATCCCAAAGTACTTAAGGAGGTGGCCATGGAAATAGTCGATGCGTTGACAGTCATTTTCCAACATTCCATTGACGCTGGATCAGTTCCTATGAGTGGAGGGTAGCCAATGTAACCCCACTTTTTAAAAAAGGAGGGAGAGAGAAAACAGGGAATTATAGACCGGTCAGACTGACATCGGCCGTGGGTAAAATGATGGAATCAATTATTAAGGATGTCATAGCAGTGCATTTGGAAAGCGGTGACATGATAGGTCCAAGTCAGCATGGATTAGTGAAAGGGAAATCATGCTTGACAAATCTTCTGGAATTTTTTGAGGATGTTTCCAGTAGAGTGGATAAGGGAGAACCAGTTGATGTGGTATATTTGGACTTTCAGAAGGCGTTCGACAAGGTCCCACACAAGAGATTGATGTGCAAAGTTAGAGCACATGGGATTGGGGATAGTGTACTGACATGGATTGAGAACTGGTTGTCAGACACGAAGCAAAGAGTAGGAGTAAATGGGTACTTTTCAGAATGGCAGGCAGTGACTAGTGGGGTACCGCAAGGTTCTGTGCTGGGGCCCCAGCTGTTTACACTGTACATTAATGATTTAGATGAGGGGATTAAATGTAGTATCTCCAAATTTGCGGATGACACTAAGTTGGGTGGCAGTGTGAGCTGCGAGGAGGATGCTGTGAGGCTGCAGAGCGACTTGGATAGGTTAGGTGAGTGGGCAAATGCATGGCAGATGAAGTATAATGTGGATAAATGTGAGGTTATCCACTTTGGTGGTAAAAACAGAGAGACAGACTATTATCTGAATGGTGACAGATTAGGAAAAGGGGAGGTGCAAAGAGACCTGGGTGTCATGGTACATCAGTCATTGAAGGTTGGCATGCAGGTGCAGCAGCCGGTTAAGAAAGCAAATGGCATGTTGGCCTTCATAGCAAGGGGATTTGAGTACAGGGGCAGGGAGGTGTTGCTTCAGTTGTACAGGGCATTGGTGAGGCCACACCTGGAGTATTGTGTACAGTTTTGGTCTCCTAACCTGAGGAAGGACATTCTTGCTATTGAGGGAGTGCAGCGAAGGTTCACCAGACTAATTCCAGGGATGGCGGGACTGACCTATCAAGAAAGACTGGATCAACTGGGCTTGTATTCACTGGAGTTCAGAAGAATGAGAGGGGACCTCACAGAAACATTTAAAATTCTGACGGGGTTAGACAGGTTAGATGCAGGAAGAATGTTCGCAATGTTGGGGAAGTCCAGAACCAGAGGTCACAGTCTAAGGATAAGGGGTAAGCCATTTAGGACCGAGATGCGGAGGAACTTCTTCACCCAGAGAGTGGTGAACCTGTGGAATTCTCTACCACAGAAAGTTGTTGAGGCCAATTCACTAAATATATTCAAAAAGGAGTTAGATGAGGTCCTTACTACTAGGGGGATCAAGGGGTATGGCGAGAAAGCAGGAATGGGGTACTGAAGTTGAATGTTCAGCCATGAACTCATTGAATGGCGGTGCAGGCTAGAAGGGCCGAATGGCCTACTCCTGCACCTATTTTCTATGTTTCTATGTTTCTATGTAAAGGAAAGATTCCCCTGGGTAGATGGTGCTGGCTCAGGAAGCTGAGCAAGGATGTGGGGGATCAGCACTCTGACTGGGAAAGACTCGGGAATGACACGTACCGTACCATCACGGGGACACGGGGAGGAGTGAAGGTGTGTTAGAACAAGTGGTGGGAGTCTGAACAGGGAATTTACGTCTGCATGTGGTGGTCAGAGGAGATCTGTCCTGCAGGCATATCAATCGCCTTTGCCAGGCAATGGCAAGATGAGGGGAAAGGGATGGGGTGGGATTCCAGCCTACACGTGTGTGTGGTCCCACACTCCCCACTCCCAATTAACACCACCGAACTTATAGCACGCATTAAGAAACCCCTGCCCACGACCCCGCCAGTGAGAACAATAATAGAAAGGTGTCCGACCACCACCAAGTGACTCGGGAACGGATTAGTATTGGTACCAACCGAAAAGGTGTTATACCAGGGGCTACATTATGCAGTAGCTTCAGTTATTTTAAACTTTACCGAGGTGCATATACCTGACTGGTGTCCGAAGGAAACAGAGCAGCTATACGAGGCCCTACTCAGAGAAATGTTCAAGAACTTTTATGAGTTAGAATTTGAGAATGTAAACAAAACAGATATATACATCCTATACGCTCGGGACAACATGGGCACGGGAAGACCTAGAAGGGGCACCTTGAACGACATTTTAACTGCATATCAAGCAGGATCCTCTATGATAAATAGCCTGGACGATATAGAACTACACATGCAGATAAATGGTCTAAAGAACCAACTGAGAAACATCATGAAAGAAGAAAACACAGGAGAAGGCTCAGAGCTACACGAGGACCAGGCTATGATGATCCATTGACAGGAAATCGTGGCTGAGCTGGAAAAACATGCACAGACAGGGAATGCACTCTTGCGGGAGGATAGGAATGCTTCTGACCAGGTTGCACAGAACGAGGTGTGTGTGTTGTACGGGGCATGGTTGTTGGGCGAGGGCCGCAACAACCTGGAGGATTTAAAACAAGGTTTAGTCCCCTACTGGATCAGTAACAAGCACCTTGCAGCCCTCCACCCGTACAGTAACTCACTAAGCCCGTGCCAGCTCGGCCTAGCTTCTGAAACTTACCCTGTCCCAGTCGATCGCGATGTTCTAATCACACCATCATGGGGATAGTACTAAGGATGTCGGTCATGGGTGGGACAGCCCTTCCCACACTGTATACAGGGTGGAGAACATTGGAGTCATTCAAGGAGGTGCACATGTTCATTTCACAGCAATCCCACCCTTTGTCATAAAGTGGGAACACGCTGTGATGGGTACTGACCTCTCCGTGTGCACACATAATACTGTGTCCCCAGCACTTGAACACCTATTCTAAACCACAGTGTGGGTTTAAAGCTGCTGGTGCACAGTCTATCAACTGTACCATGGAGGTAATGGCACAAAACCATGTCCCTCCACAGGGAGCATACATCGGGGTTGGGACATATTGTGTCACCACCAGTACGCCCCACTACCAACATGGACACTTCTGGTGTCCGGTCAGTGACAGCAGTTTTTGCTTTAAACCCGAGGCAGAAGTTCAAGTGTCCCAGGAACGGATTGTCCCCATTCCTGAACCCTCCACTGTTCACCTCACTGTGAGAGAAAACATCACAAACCAGCAGGAATATGTTGTACATTTGGCGATGAAATTCCCCCACTATCCGAACAACTTACTGCTCTGCTAGCAGCTGTAGTAATCTCACAAAAACATTTCGATTCTCGAGAACAGAAAACAATTGAGATAGGGAGAAAGATTCTAAAGATCACAATTCCACCTTGGTGGGACATTTTCAGAAATATAGAAGTTCCTGCTGGGATCAGAATAGCTTCCCACTTTTTGGTTGTCTGTCAACTCGCGATTATTCTTTACTTATGGTATCTCACTTGTTGAGTGAAACGCAGAGGCCGTCAGGTCAGGCACCAAAGGTATTGTACGCTCCCTGGCCAAACTTGGGGATCGCACAGGGAGGAGCAACACCATACTACCATGAACTCATCCTTTTTTGGCGTGGAAGCAAGTCATCCTCGTTTCGAGGGACCGCCGATGATGATGATGATGATGGATGCATTAACGTCCCGACAGCTCATTGACTGCAGGAGTGGGACCATGTCGCGCTTCAGAAGACATGTCAAAAAGACAAAGTCACTGATTCCGTCTCATGTGCTCCTCCAATCAGGAATAGCAACAAACTAAAAATGCTTAATAATGGTTACACCTTATTTCCAAATAAACTACATAGTTGGCTTTTTGGTCTAGAGGTATGATTCTCGCTTCGGGGTTGTTATTTGAAATATGCGAGAGGTCCCGGGTTCAAATCCCGGACGAGCCCTCATTTTGCCGCGAATTTTGAATTTGCATCGAACTTTTGCAAAGAAGGACTTGCATTTCTGCAGCGTCTGTCAGGAACTCATGATGCCCCAAAGTGCTTTACAGTCGTTGAGTTGCCTTTGAAATGTTGTCACGTGAGGAAAGATGTGCCCAAGTCACCTCAACTCTTTGTGAAGAAGATCATAGAATCATAGAAGTTTACAGCACGGAAGGAGGCCATTTCAGCCCATCGTGTCCGCGTCGGCCAACAAGAGGCTATCCAGCCTCATCCCACTTTCCAGCTCTAGGTCCATAACCCTGCAGGTTACGGCACTTCAGGTACACATCCAAGCACTTTTAAAATGTGGTGAGTGTTTCTGCCTCTACCACCCTTTCAGGCAGTGTGTTCCAGACCCGCACAACCCTCTGCGTGAAGAAATTTCCCCTCTAAACTTTTTTCCAATTACTTTAAAGTTATGCCTCCTTGTTGATGACGCCTCTGCTAATGGAAATAGGCCCTTTCTATCCACTATATCTAGGCCCCTCATAATTTTATACACCTCAATGAAGTCTCCCCTCAGGATCTGTTCCATGGAAAACAAATCCAGCCTATCTAATCTGTCCTCATGGCTAAGATTCTCCACTCCCGGCAACAGACTCGTAAATTTCCTCTGTATCCTCTTCAGTGCAATCATGTCCTTCCTGTAATATGGCGACCAGACCTGCACGCTGTACTCCAGCAGTGGCCAAACCTGCCCCACCGACCACATCTCTTGTATTCTATTCCTCGGATAATAAAGGCAAGCATTCCATATTCCTTCTTAACCACCTTATCGACCTGGCCTGCTACTTTCAGGGATCTGTGGACATGCACTGCCTGGATTCTGGGGAGGACCCAGCAGATTGGAAAACTGCAAATGTAATGCCCCTATTTAAAAAAGGAGCAAGACAAAAAGCAGGAAACTATAGACCAGTTCGCCTAATGTCTGTGGTTGGGAAAATGTTGGCGTCCATTATTAAAAAAGCAGTAGCAGGATATAGAAACATAGAAACGTAGAAAATAGGTGCAGGAGAAGGCCATTCAGCCCTTCGAGCTTGCACCACCATTCAATAAGATCATGGCTGATCATTCAGCTCAGTACCCCTTTCCTGCTTTCTATCCATACCTCTTGATCCCTTTAGCCTTCAGGGCCACATCTAACTCCCTCTTGAATATATCTAACGAACTGGCATCAACAACTCTCTGTGGCAAAGAATTCCACAGGTTAACAACTCTCTGAGTGAAGCAGTTTCTCCACATCTCGGTCGTAAATGGCTTCCCCCTTATCCCTTAGACTCTGACACCTGGTTCTGGACTTCCCCAAACATCGGGAACATTCTTCCTCCCTCTAACCTGCTCAGTACCGTCAGAATTTTATATGTTTCTATGACATCCCCTCTCATTCTTCTAAACTCCAGTGAATGCAGGCCCAGTCGATCCAGTCTCTCCTCATATGTCAGTCCTGCCATCCCGTGAATAAGTCTGGTGAACCTTCGCCGCACCCCCTCAATAGCAAGAACATCCTTCCTCAGATTAGGAGACCAAAACTGATACACAATATTCCAGGTGACGCCTCACCAAGGCCCTTTAAATCTGCAGTAAGACCTCCCTGCTCCAATACTCAAATTCCCCAGCTATGAAGGCCAACATGCCATGTGTCTTCTTCACCGCCTGCTGTACCTGCATGCCAACTTTCAATGATTGATGTACCATGACACCCAGGTCACGTTGCACCTCCCCTTTTCCTAATCTGTCACCATTCAGATAATATTCTGCCTTCACGTTTTTGCCACCAAAGTGGATAACCTCACATTTATCTACACTATACTGCATCTGCCATGTATTTGCCCACTTACCGAACCTGTGCAAGTCACCCTACAGCCTATTAGCATCCTCCTCACAGCTCACACCGCCACCCAGCTTAGAGTCACCTGCAAACTTGGAGATATTACAATCAATTCCTTTGATTCCATCTAAATCATTGATGTATATTGTAAATAGCTGGGGTCCCAACACTGAGTCCAGTGGCATCCCACTCGTCACTGCCTGCGATACTGAGAAGGACCCATTTATCCCTGCTCCCTGCTACCTGTCTGCCAACCAGTTCTCTACCCACGTCAATACATTACCCCCAATACCATATGCTTTAATTTTGCAATCTAATCTCTTGTGTGGGACCTTGTCAAAAGCCTTTTGAATGTTCAAACACATTACATCCACTGGTTTTCGCTTGTCCAATCTGCTAGTTGCATCCTAAAAAAATTCTCGAAGATTTGTCAAGCATGATTTCCCTTTCATAAATCCTTGCTGACTTGGACAGATCTTGTCACTGCTTTCCAAATGTGCTGCTATTTCATCTTTAATAATTGATTCCTGCATTTTACCCACTACTGATGTCAGGCTAATCGGTCTATAATTATACATTTTCTCTCTCCCTCCTTTTTTAAAAAGTGTTGTTACATTAGTTCCCCTCCAGTCCATAGGAACTGATCCAGAGTCGATAGACTGTTGGAAAATGATCACCAATGCATCCACTATTTCTAGGGCTACTTCCTTAAATACTCTGGGATGCAGACTATCAGGCCCTGTGGATTTATTGGCCTTCAATCCCATCAATTTGCCCAACACAATTTCCTGACTAATAAAGATTTCCTTCAGTTCCTACTTCTCGCTAGACCCTCGGTTTCCAAGTATTTCCGGAAGGTTATATGTAACTTCCTTCGTGAAAACAGAACTAAAGTATTTGTTCAATTGGTCTGCCATTTCTTTGTTCCCCATTATAAATTCACCTGATTCTGACTGCAAGTGACCTAAGTTTGTCTTCACTAATCTTTTTCTCCTCACATATCTACAGAAGCTTTTTCAGTCAGTTTTTATGTTCCCTGCAAGCTTCCTCTTATACTCTATTTTTCCGCTCCTAATTAAACCCTTTGTCCTCCTCGACTGAATTCTAAATTTCTCCCAGTCCTCAGGTTTGCTGCTTTTTCTGGCCAATTTATATGCCTCTCCTTGGAATTAACACTATCCCTAATTTCCCTTCTTAGCCACGGTTGAGCCACATTCCCCGTTTCAGTTTTTTCTCCAGACAGGGATGTACAATTGTTGAAGTTCATCCATATGATATTTAAATGTTTGCCATTGCCTATCCACCATCAACCCTTTAAGTCTCATTTGCCAGTCTATTCTAGCCAATTCACATCTCATACTATTGAAGTTACCTTTCCTCAAGTTCAGGATTCTCGTCTCTGAATTAACTGTGCCACTCTCCATCTTAATAAAGAATTGTACCATATTGTGGTCACTCTTCCGCAAGAGGCCTCGCACAACAAGATTGCTATTAGTCCTTTCTCATTCCACATCACCGAGTCTTGGATAGCCAGCCCTCTAGTTGGTTCCTCGACATATTGGTCAAGAAAACCATCCCTAATACACTCCAGGTAATCCTCCTCCACTGTATTTAGAAACATAGAAACATAGAAAATTGGTGCAGGAGTAGGCCATTCGGACCTTCTAGCCTGCACCACCATTCAATGAGTTCATGGCTGAACATGCACCTTCAGTACCCCATTCCTGCTTTCTCACCATACCCCTTGATTCCCCTAGTAGTAAGGAATACATCTAATTCCTTTTTGAATACATTTGGTGAATTGGCCTCAACAACGTTCTGTGGTAGAGAATTCCACAGGTTCCCCACTCTCTGGGTGAAGAAATTCCTCCTCATCTCGGTCATAAATGGCTTATCCCTTATCCTTAGACTGTGTCCCCTGGTTCTGGACTTCCCTAACATTAGGAACATTCTTCCTGCATCTAACCTGTCTAACCCCATCAGTATTTTAAACGTTTCTATGAGGTCCCCTCTCATTCTTCTGAACTCCTGTGAATACAAGCCCAGTTGATCCAGTCTTTCTTGATAGGTCAGTCCCGCCATCCCGGGAATCAGTCTGGTGAACCTTCGCTGCACTCCCTCAATAGCGAGAATGTCCTTCCTCAGGTTAGGAGACCAGAATTGTACACAATACTCCAGGTGTGGCCTCACCAGGGCCCTGTACAACTGTAGCAACACCTCCCTGCCCCTGTACTCAAATCCCCTCGCTATGAAGGCCAACATGCCATTTGCTTTCTTAACCGCCTGCTGTACCTGCATTTCAACCTTCAATGAATGATGTACCATGACACCCAGGTCTCGTTGCACCTCCCCTTTTCCTAATCTGTCACCATTCAGATAATAGTCTGTCTCTCTGTTTTTACCACCAAAGTGGATAACCTCACATTTATCCATATTATACTTCTCCTGCCATGCATTTGCCCACTCACCTAACCTATCCAAGTCGCTCTGCAGCCTCATAGCATCCTCCCCGCAGCTCACACTGCCACCCAACTTCGTGTCATCCGCAAATTTGGAGATACTACATTTAATCCCCTCGTCTAAATCATTAATATACAGTGTAAACAGCTGGGGCCCCAGCACAGAACCTTGCGGTACCCCACTAGTCACTGCCTGCCATTCTGAAAAGTCCCCATTTACTCCTACTCTTTGCTTCCTGTCTGACAACCAGTTCTCAATTCATGTCAGCACACTACCCCCATTCCCATGTGCTTTAACTTTGCACATTAATCTCTTGTGTGGGACCTTGTCGAAAGCATTCTGAAAGTCCAAATATACCACATCAATTGGTTCTCCCTTGTCCACTCTACTGGAAACATCCTCAAAAAATTCCAGAAGATTTGTCAAGCATGATTTCCCTTTCACAAATCCATGCTGACTTGGACCTATCATATCACCTCTTTCCAAATGCACTGCTATGACATCCTTAATATTTGATTCCATCATTTTACCCACTTCCGATGTCAGGCTGACCGGTCTATAATTCCCTGTTATCTTTGCCTCTTTTTTTAAAAAGTGGGGTTGCATTGGCTACCCTCCACTCCATAGGAACTGATCCAGCGTCAATGGAATATTGGAAAATGACTGTTAATGCATCCACTATTTCCAAGGCCACCTCCTTAAGTACTCTGGGATGCAGTCCATCAGGCCCTGGGGATTTATCGGCCTTCAATCCCATCAATTTCCCCAACACAATTTCCCGGCTAATAAGGATTTCCCTCAGTTCCTCCTCCTTACTCGACCCCCCGACCCCTTTTATAACCGGGAGGTTGTTCGTGTCCTCCTTCGTGAATAGCGAACCAAAGTACTTGTTCAATTGGTCCGCCATTTCTTTGTTCCCAGTTATGACTTCCCCTGATTCGGACTGCAGGGGACCTACGTTTGTCTTTACTAACCTTTTTCTCTTTACATATCTATAGAAACTTTTGCAATCCGTCTTAATGTTCCCTGCAAGCTTCTTCTCGTACTCCATTCTCCCTGCCCTAATCAAACCCTTTGTCCTCCTCTGCTGAGTTCTAAATATCTCCCAGTCCCCAGGTTCGCTGCTATTTCTGGCCAATTTGTATGCCACTTCCTTGGCTTTAATACTATCCCTGATTTCCCTTGATAGCCACGGTTGAGCCACCTTCCCTTTTTTATTTTTACGCCAGACAGGCATGTACAATTGTTGTAGTTCATGCATGCGGTCTCTAAATGTCTGCCATTGCCCATCCACAGTCAACCCCTTCAGTATCATTCGCCAATCTATCCGAGCCAATTCACGCCTCATACCTTCAAAGTTACCCTTCTTTATGTTCTGGACCATTGTCTCTGAATTAACTGTTTCATTCTCAATCCTAATGCAGAATTCCACCATATTATGGTCACTCTTCCCCAAGGGGTCTCGCACAACGAGATTGCTAATTAATCCTCTCTCATTGCACAACACCCAGTCTAAGATGGCCTCCCCCCGAGTTGGTTCCTCGACATATTGGTCTAAAAAACCATCCCTTATGTACTCCAGGAAATCCTCCTCCACCGTATTGCTTCCAGTTTGGTTAACCCAATCTATGTGCATATTAAAGTCACCCATTATAACTGCTGCACCTTTATTGCACGCACGCCTAATTTCATGTTTGATTCCCTCACCAACATCACTACTACTGTTTGGAGGTCTGCACACAACTCCCACTAACGTTTGTTGCCCTTTGGTATTCTGCAGACTCTGTCCATATAGATTCCACATCATCCAAGCTAATGTCCTTCCAAACTATTGCCTTAATTTCCTCCTTAACCAGCAATGCTGCCCCACCTCCTTTTCCTTTTATTCTATCCTTCCTGAATGTTGAATACCCCTGGATGTTGAGTTCCCAGCCCTGATCATACTGGAGCCACGTCTCCGTAATCCCAATCACATCATATATGTTAACATCTATTTGCACAGTTAATTCATCCACCTTATTGCGGATACTCCTTGCATTAAGACACAAAACCTTCAGTCTTGTTTTTTTAACACCCTTTGTCCTTTTAGAATTTTGCTGTACAGTGGCCCTTTTTGTTCTTTGCCTTGGGTTTCTCTGCCCTCCACTTTTCCTCATCTCCGTTCTGTCTTTTACTGTTGCCTCCTTTTTGTTTCCCTCTGTCTCCCTGCATTGGTTCCCATCCCCCTGCCATATTAGTTTAAATCCTCCCCAACAGCACTAGCAAACACTCGCCCGAGGACATTGGTTCTGGTCCTGCCCAGGTGCAGACCGTCCGGTTTGTACTGGTCCCACCTCCCCCAGAAACGGTTCCAATGTCCCAGGAATTTGAATCCCTCCCTGCTGCACCACTGCTCAAGCCACGTATTTATCTGTGCTATCCTGTGATTCCTACTCTGACTATCCCGTGGCACTGTTAGCAATCCCGAGATTACTACTTTTGTGGTCCTACTATTTAATTTAGCGCCTAGCTCCTTAAATTCGTTTTGTAGGACCTCATCCCTTTTTTTACCTATGTCGTTGGTACCAATGTGCACCACGACAACTGGCTGATCTCCCTCCCTTTTTAGAATGTCCTGCACCCGCTCCGAGACATCCTTGACCCTTGCACCAGGGAGGCAACATACCATCCTGGAGTCTCGGTTGCGGCCGCAGAAACGCCTATCTATTCCCCTCACCATCGAATCCCCTATCACTATCGCTCTCCCACTCTTTTTCCTGCCCTCCTGTGCAACAGAGCCAGCCACGGTGCCATGAACTTGGCTGCTGCTGCCTTCCCCTGATGAGTCATCCCCCTCAACATTACCCAAAGCTGTGTATCTGTTTTGCAGGGGGATGACCACAGGGGACTCCTGCACTACCTTCCTTGCACTACTCTTCCTGCTGGTCTTCCATTCCCTAGCTGGCTATGGACCCTTCTCCTGCGGTAAGACCAACTCGCTACACGTGATACTCATGTCATTCTCAGCATCATGGCTGCTCCAGAGTGAATCCACCCTCAGCTCCAATTCCGCAAAGCGGACCGTCAGGAGCTTGAGGTGGATACACTTTCTGCAGATATAGTCGTCAGGGACACTGGAGACGTCCCTGATTTCCCACATGGTACAGGAGGAGCATAACACCCGACCGAGCTCTCCTGCCATGACTTAACCCTTAGATACACTTATATTGGCAACAACAATGTTAAAAGTTACTCACTGATATAGAAGAGAAAAAAGAAAAGAGAAAAACTACTCACCAATCATTACCCTCTTGGCTGTGACGTCACCTTTTGATTTCTTTCTACTTCTTTTTTGCCTTCTCTCCCCGCTGCAGCTGCACAGGTACGCCTCTCGGACTGCCGCCGCCTCTCGCTGCCGCTGGATCTTTATAGGTCTCACCAGCCATGCACTCCCGCCTCTCGCTGCCGCTGGGCCATATATAGGCCTCACCAACCACGCACTCCAGCCTCTCGCTTTGGTTAGCCCAATGTCTATGCAGATTAAAGTTATCCATGATAACTGCTGTACCTTTACGCATCCGTAATTTGTAGTTTGATACTGTCCCCAAACTCACTACTAATGTTTAGTTGTCTGTGCACAACTCCCATGAGTGTTTTCTGCCCTGTGGTATTCCGCAGCTCTATCCATACAGATTCCACACCATCCAAGCTAATGTCCTTCCTTACGATTGCGTTAATTTCCTCTTTAACCAGCAACGTTACCCGACCTCCCTTTCCTTTCTGTCTATCCTTCTTGAATGTTGAATACCTCTGGATGTTGAGTTCCCAGCCTTGGTGACCCTGGAGCCATGTCTCTGTAATACCAATTGTATCATATTTGTTAATTGCTGTTGATGCAGTTAATTCGTCCACCTTATTACGAATACACCTCGCATTGAGGCACAGAGCCATCAGGTTTGTCTTTTTAACATACTTTCACCTGTTAGGTGCTGCAGCTGGATACACTTCCTGCACATGTAGTCATCAGGAACACTGGAAGCGCCCCTGTCTTCCCACATAGCACAGGAGGAGCATGACACGTGTCCGAGCTCTCCTGCCATGACTTAACCATTAGATTACTTAATTTGGAAACATGCCAAAGATTTCTTGCTGCTAAGGACAAGAAGAAAGACAAAGAAACAGAAAACTACTCACCACTTAACCAGCCAATCACTTACCCTCTTGGCTGTGACGTCACCCTTTGATTACTTGTGAATTCTTTCTGACTTTTGACCCGGCACCAGCTGCAGCTCGCTGCTCACTGCTCCTCCAGCCGCTGCTCCTCCGACTGCCGCCGATCCCCGGACTCCCGCTGGGCCTTTATAGGCCGCTGCTCACACCTCCTCCGGTCACTGCTCCTCCGACTTTTGAAAAAAAATAATTCAGTCAGGCAGAGTCTGCATGGATTTATGAAAGGGAAGTCATGTTTGACAAATTTGCTGGAATTCTTTGAGGGTGTAATGAACAGGGTGGTTAAAGGGGAACCAGTGGATGTGGTGTATTTGGACTTCCAGAAGGCATTTTGACAAGGTGCCACGTAAAACATTACTGCACAAGATAAAAGTTCACGTGGTTGGGGGTAATATATTAGCATGGATAGAGGATTGGCTAACTAACAGAAAACAGAAAGTCGGGATAAATGGTTCATTCTCTGGTTGGTAAACAGTAACTAGTGGGGTGCTGCAGGGATCAGTGCTGGGACCCCAACTATTTATAATCTATATTAACGACTTGGAAGAAGGGACCGAGTGTAACGTAGTCAAAGATTGGAGGAAAAGCAATGTGTGAGGAGGACACAACAAATCTGCAAAACAACATAGCCAGGCTTAGTGAGTGGGCAAAAATTTGGCAGATGGAGTATAATGTTGGAAGGTGCAAGGTTATGCCTCTGGCAGAAAAAATCAAAGACAAGTTATTATTTAAATGGAGAAAAATTGCACAGTGCTGCAGTAACAGCGGGACCTGCGGGTACTTGTGCATGAAACACAAAAGGTCAGTATGCAGGTACAGCAATTGATCA
Organism: Pristiophorus japonicus; assembly: GCF_044704955.1. Taxonomy (NCBI): domain Eukaryota; kingdom Metazoa; phylum Chordata; class Chondrichthyes; family Pristiophoridae; genus Pristiophorus; species Pristiophorus japonicus. The sequence goes on from NW_027251897.1 coordinate 992,732, forward strand.
GAAGGCCAATGGAATCTTGGTCTTTATTGCAAAGGGGATGGAGTATAAAAGCAGAGAAGTCTTGTTGCAGTTATAAAGGAGATTGATAAGGCAAGACCTGGAATACTGCGTGCAGTTTTGATTTCCATATTTAATACTGCTTTACTTGCTTTGGAGATGTAGAATTTACCATTATTTCGCAAAGATTCCTTGTACCTGTTCCCCTGCAGAGGAGAAGAATACCTTTCTGGACTTTTAAAATGGAAGGACAAACTTCGGGACAGAAATGAGTTTAAAGAGGAAGACGAGGCCTGCAAGGGATAAAAGGGGATGCATTCATGGAGCCCCCACAGTGTTTTAACTCATAAGAAAGAGAATTTAATTTGGACCTAAATTACAGAAGCCTGAGATCCCCTAAACATCTCTGGGAAGCAGCATATCAATTTTAAGATTCTACAACATTTTGGCTGCGAAAAAAGAATTACCGAATACATGACATGGGGCTAACCTCTGTGAAGTAAATTCGTGTATTAAGGATCCCAGACTGTCTGGTGGAACTATGCAACACCAATTCACCCCCTAATAGATAATCAAATTACCAACCATTATCTAAACGACACAACTCAATCAAATTACTGCTGAACAAGCCCGACAAATTCTGACAAAGAAGAGAGCTCAAAACTAATGAGCAGCGCCCTTGAAACAAAGAGCTGGGCCAGATTTGGTGGGAGATAAGGAAGCCTTTTTGGGATATATCTATTCCCAGTTTTACAAGGAAAAGAACACAAGCAGCCGGAGGTGGGGAGTGAAGAAATGGAGTCGTGGAGAAAAGTGTAAGAAATCATCAAGGACTGACCGAGCATGCAAACAGCACGAGGCCCACGAAACGGAAGGTTGTCAGCAACCAAATTGACAACCCGGGCCACCACAACCAGCGAAACGACCAACCGAAGCCAACTCAGCAAAAACCGAAGAATCGACATTATTTCCACTCTACAATCTACTTCTGAACAACCAACGGGTGAGAAATTACCAAAAAGGACTAACTAAAACTGTTCCTAACCAAAGAAAGTGGGTACTTACACCATACATCCAAAACGCAACTTACTGCATCACCCCAACTGAAGACTACGCAATCTGAAGTCCTCTCCTCCGTCCGGGATACGGCTTGCCTAGAAGGCCAAGTGCAGTGAACCCCGAAACCGCGATTCACCGGCAACTGTCAAAAGCGATTGGTGAGCATAGCTCCTGAACCCCCAGAGCTATAACTTAGTTAGTCAGGGGACTTGAGAGCGGGGGAGGCTAGGATAACTCGTGTAAATGTATCTGCATTCTCCTCTTTACCCCATTTAGAAATTAAGCTGTATTCTTTTCCCCATAGGCTGTATGTTGACAATTTATTCAACGTGTTGTACCCCTTAGTGTCTATTGCTATTACTATTCTGTGTGTGTTATTAAAGATGTGTCTTTTACTTCCTTTTAAACACAATAAAGCCATACCTGCTTCCTATCTTGAAACCAATTGTTTGCCCAAGTCTGTCACAGCCCCTTTATAATTCAAGTGTCTAAAACCAAGGGTGTGGGAGCGATCCATTTAAGGGCAGAAGGGAAAGCTGACCCTCCGAAAACCACCCCTTACATAATGGTGACCACCAAGGGCCTCTGGGGCAAGGGACGTGATAAGAGAGAGAGTGGTTTCATGAAAAGAAGCAAAAAGGAAGAAGAAATTTCCTCTTATGTGTTTAAGAGGGTAAATGTGGCGAAGGAGTGGGGACTCGATCTATTGTATGCTGAGCGTCCAGAAGATGCTGCAGCTCAATGGACCGAGAGCAAGGACCATAAAAAGTCAAATGAGAAGGCGATTTGGCTAATTTGCCTTCAGCGATAGATCCGGCTTCTCGATGAGGAGAATGAGAAATTAAAGGGAGTATTGAGGCAGGCAGAAGAGAGGTCCAGTGCAAGGGACACAGTCGGGGATAGGCTGTGGACTGAGGTGGGACAGTGAAAGGAAAGTAGAGAGCTCACTAAAGAAAGGCACAAAACCCAACTGGACCTTTTACAGTGTCAGATTATTGAAGCCAAGAATAGCGAAGTTGCATTGCGGGAATATAATTCCTGCCTCGCCAAGCAAGTTAAAGATTATGGGGAGAGGGTGAAATACATTCAGGTAGCCTATAAGGTAGCCAGTACCAGGGAATTTGAGGCTGGTGACCATGGCCCCCGCCAGCAGCTGATCCAAGGCTTGAACCTTGCTCTATCCCGGGCTAAAGGCATGGTGTGCCTGATAAACCCGGGTTTAGCCCAGGAATACCTGGTGGAGCAAGGAGAAACCCCGCAGTCACCGCCTGCAGCTCCCGGGAACAGCTCAGAGCAGCGGGGGTGTCAACCAGAGTGCAGGGCATGTAACAATTGCGAACTACCAACAACGACGGCCCCGAGTTTTAAATCGGTTTGGTAGCAGCGGGAAGCAGGCGAGCCAATACAAGGAGGGCTGGAGCCAGGGCCAATGCACACGGTCCGGCAGCAGACGTTTGGCCCACCTGGTGCAAATGGGGCAGCAGGAGCCCTAGTAAGCAATTTCATAGCCCCCATGACACCCAAAAACTGAGCGCTATGATCGGCCACCTAATTAAGCTCACCCAACAGGGGGATCCCTCGGTACACTTCCTGGAAGTGGAACACACAGGGGATATTAACGGGTGCAATGATTCAGAGCAGGCTAAGCTGTTGCTCCTCTCACGAGACACCAAGCTGTGCCATTCCCTCTCTGCGGACAGCAGAAAGGGGCGAAACACGTACGCTACGTTTAAGGAGGAGGTTCTAGAGGCCATGGGTATGAACGACGGGAGTCCTTTCTCCCGAGTGGAGAAGACAGTGCAGCTCCATGGGGAGACTCCACAGGCTTTCGCCGACAGGTTGTGGCCGGTCTACGAAAGGGCCTGTAGTGGGGTTCTTGACCGGGCCCACCTGGCCCCGAACGAGTTGGCTCACTGGCTCCGCAGCCTGGTGGCAAACAGCTTACCTGGAGTAAAGGCAAAAGCCCAGGTCTGGTTCGATCCAAGAGATCCCAGAACCACCGAGGAGACAGTGGTCAGACAGTTGACCCTGGCTTACCGGAACGGGAATGTCTATCAGATTAAACCCAGTCAAGGCAAGAGAGAGTGGCATCAGGAAGTTGGGAATCCTCCCCACAAAGGGGGTGAATGTTTTGGGTGTGGGAAAAGTGGGCACTGGAGGAAGGACTGTAGGAACCCATGGAAAGAGACTCAGGGAAAGGCCACTTCAGACCCAGCCCGTAAGGCCGCGGCAGGAACACCCGACTCATATGAGACACTCGTAGCCACCCTACAGACACTTATAAATGGACTGGGAGCAGTAGCTGCTGCAACCGGTACAGTAGCCGGTACGGTAAATTCCTCTGCTCCAACCCACCCATGTGTATGACTAGAGCCAGCGCAGCCTGTGTACCTGTGCTCCCTAGAGTACGATGCCTGGAAGAGACCATGCGTTACAATGGAGGTGGAGAAAGTGAACGGGACCTACCTGCTAGATACTGGTGCTTCCTGCACCCTTGTACATGCAGATAACCCGGCTACTTCACCTCTATCGAACGGGGTCCCGTACAGTCTAGTGGGGTTCACAGGCAACGAGCAAACTGGTTCGTTCCCCATCCCGCTCACCATTCAGCTGGGGACACTCAAAACCAAATGGAAGTGTGTCCTGATGAAATGGGAGCAGGAGGGAAAATGTAACCTGGGGGCTGATTTTATCATTAGCCACTAGATCCTTTTGGATCTGAGAAACCACTGTCGATGGGGAGCCATAGAGACAGACATGGAAGATGAGCTGGCGGTGATCCCAGAAAAAGAGGCCAAGGGAACGTTGTGTACCGTGAAGCCAAAGGAGGGTTATGACTTGGAATTACTGGTCAGTAACACCCCAGTGGAGTACCAGGAATATGTACGGGCACACCTTGCAGCATTCGCCACCCACAAACATGACTGTGGCAGGGTAACGGGGGTGGAAGTTAGTATAGAAGGGGACCCCATGACCCAACCACAAAAGCAATATAACTTCCCCAGGGAGGCAGAGGTAGTCCTGACAACGGCGCTGGGATCACTGGTAGAGCAAGGGGTGTTAAGAGCGATAGCAACCCATGTGAACTCTCCACTGTGGCCGGTTAAGAAACCGGACAACTCACGGAGGGCCACCGTGGACTATCGAGTGCTAAATAAGAATATCCCAGCCTGTGCACACACTGTTGCAGCCGTAGCGGACCTCAGAGGGAGTATTACAGCATCCGCGACCACTTTCACGGTGTTGGACATTTCAAATGGGTTCTGGTGCATTCTTTTAAATTGGGAGGACCAGTACAAGTTCGCCTTTACCTTTAAGGGCCAACAATACACGTGGAACTGTCTTCCCCAAGGCTTCCACAACAGACCCAGCATTTTTCACCAATGCATGGCGAACTGTTTAAAGGGCTTTAGCAGACCCTAGCAGTTGGTGCATTATGTGGATGACCTGCTCCTGTTCACCGATCAGGGAGAGGAGCATGGCCCACTGCTGGCTGAGCTGCTGGAGCTGCTAAAAGAAGAAGGGTTTAAAGTAAACCCGAATTAGGCACAGATCGGCCAGAAGGAAGTCAATTCCTGGGGCTGACTGTGCGCGCTGGGGAACGGGCCATAGACAAGGCTAGAAGGGAGGCAGTACAGGAGTTACCAGCTCCCAACACAGTGACAGGGGTAAGATCCTTTCTAGGGCTCACTGGGCACTGCAGCGACTTCATTGAGGATTATGCAGCCACCGCAGCCCCTCTGCTCAGGCTCCTACACAAGGGGGTAGAGTGGGACTGGGATGAGGGTTTGTGAGGCAGCATTTAATCAGCTCAAGAAGGACTTGCAGACCGCGCCAGCCTTAGGAGCGATAGATGTAGGAAAGGAGTTTTTCCTGAAGGTGGCATCCAGCGGGGACAGTTTGAGCTCAGTGCTGCTTCAAGAGCGACACGGCCAGCTGAGACGGGTGGTTTACTCCTCCAGGATCCTCACAGATGTGGAGAAGGGGTACTCCAACTGTGAGAGACACCTCCAAGCCACACATTGGGCAGTGAAAAGATCCTTGATCTTCACGGGAGGGTCTCCTCTTACACTCCTAACCCACCACACACCGACTCAGATGCTCCTAGATGGGATGATTAAGGACGGGACGGTGAGCAGTGCCCGCATTGCTCGCTGGACCCTGCTCCTCTCCCAGATGGACCTCAGAGTAGAAGGCCCCCATGAGCCAAGGCTCGCAGCCAACCTAATCTACCCAGGGAAAGCCCACAGGTGCGCCGTAGAAGGGGTATGGGAGGTGAACATTTGCCTTCGGTCTGGGTTACACCCGACAGGCCGGGACATCTACGTGGACGGATCCAGCATGGTATCTGCTGGCAAACGACTCACTGAGTGCGGAGCCTATGACCCAAGGTCAGGTATTGCCCGAGTAATCAAGCTCCGCAGCTTCATGTGCACCCACCATGCTGAACTGTCCGCCGTAATGTACGTGGTGTCCCACCCCGAGGAATTCCCTACCCCGTACACGATTTGCTCGGAGAGTATGTTCACCTGCAATTCGTGTACAGAGTACCTGGCTATATGGGCCCGTCGCGGATACACGTCCGCTGACGGGAGACCCCTGGCAATCAAGCCCCTGCTGGAGAAAATCATGACAGCGGTGGGGGAAGAAGGAAAGGTCTACATACATAAGGTGAAGGACCATTAAAAAACCGAACCCCATGCAGAGGGAAACCAACAGGCTGACAAACTGGCCAAAGAAGGTGCCCGGACGGGAAAGTTCTGGGACCCCTATGACACCGGCCGCATAGCATCGGTCAAGAATAAGAACAGGGCAGCAGAGAGTACAGGGATAGCTTTGGCCCCGGACTTTAAAACAGTTCAGGCACAGGACCCGGTCCTGAAAGCTGTCCTGAACGCGCTAGCTAGAGGAGAGAGAGTCGAAGGTCCGTACGGCACAGCAGTCATTACCGTTAAGGAAGGCATGCTGTTTAAAGAGGGACAATGGGTCGTGCCACAGCAGCACCAGAGGGAATTCCTAAAACTGGCCCATGAGGGTCCAGGAGCGGGACACCCAGGGCCTGAGATCACCTGGCAACGGGTGGAACAGGCAGGATGGTGGCCGGGACTCAGGGAGGATATCCGTGGGTTCTGTGCGAACTGCCTGGTGTGTCTGCGAACAACCCTGACCCCCAGAAAAGGAAGGTGTCCCGAGGACACGTCAGGAGGGTAGAGGGACCATGGCAGTCAATCCAAATTGACTGCATCGGGCCCCTACCCACCGCCCAGGGAGGCTACAAATACTGCCTAGTCCTGGTGGACGTGTTCTGAAAATGGGTTGAAGCCTTCAACTGCCGAACAGCCACCGCACGAGGGACAGCAAAGATTCGAGTGAGGGAAGTATTCTCCCGGTGGGGACTCCCACAGTATGTGGAGTCGGACCAGGGGAGCCATTTCACCGGGCAGTTATTGCAGGCAACCCTTAACGTGCTCGGCATTGAGGGGAAATGTCACATTGCCCACAATCTAAAGTCATCGGGTAATGTGGAGCTTTTAAACTGCACCATTAAAGAAAGGCTGCGGAAGGAGACAGGAGACTCACCCCAAAAGTGGGTGGAGGTCTTACCGTTGGTCCTAATGGGGACCAGAGCCAGCCAGTCAAAGAGCACGGGGTATTCCCCATGCGAGCTCATGACTGGCCGGATCATGCGGACCCCCACCCATGTCCTAGCCCCGGTGCTCACAGAAGATCAGCTCAGAGAGGTGAACTGGGACGAGTTTGTCAGGAACCTGTTTGAACACCTCAAACAGATTCACTGGCAGGCTGCTAGTAACATGGGCAGACTGCATCAGAGTAACCGATTGCTGCTAGAACCCAGCAAACACCACGAATGGGAGATAGGAGGCCAGGTCATGGTGAGGAACCATGCTCGGGTCGGGGTTTGTGAAGCATTATATATGGGGCCATACAGCATTGTCGACAAGGCAAGCCCGATGGTCGATGCCATAAAGCTGCCCCGCTGTACTAAGTGGTTCCACATCTACCAGTGCAAGCTCTAGAACCCAGGGTCAGCCAAGCACAGAGAGCAGCCGGGAGGGGTGAACCGTCCTCAGGACAGGGACCCTCCGTTGGCCGCCCCCGACGGTGGAGGGCCCACAGGGAATGTGGCAGTCTCAGAAACCGTGCCTATAGGGACGGTGAATTGCAGTACTGGAGGGGCTATCCCACCCATCGTTTGGGATTCGCACGCACCCCCAGTAACCCAAGCCCTGAGAAGGACCCTCCGTACACCACGGCCAAAGATACCGTGGTCACCGACATCTGAGCCTCAGCGATTCTACCCGAGGAGAAGGGCAGCCTGACAGGAAAGGCCGAAGGTCAGAAGTACAGAGGCCACTCAGAGTAGGGACCCGCAGCCAGCCGCCTCCAGCGGTGAGGGTCTCACAGGAGCAGTAGCATCGAGCTGTCCCAGAGACAAGGGTCTCCAGCTCACCGGCTGCGAGGAAACCCTAGCATCCAGGCGGCTATCAGACCGCACCAGGCATGGGCCTGACAGGGACTAACCAGGCCACCCAGAGACGGGTGGCGGATGTACATAGCTCTAATTTTTAGTCTAAGGTAGCTGACTGCACCATTTTACATTTTAAGGTTTAGTTTAGAATTGAGGGTAATGTTGCAGTAATGTTTAGGTGATTGTTTTGAGTTTGTCTTGTGTGTCAGCCAGCCTGAGAGCAGTTCTCAAGGGCAGGATCCAGACATTACCAGGTGATGGGCAAACCTCAGGAGACCAATTGATTCTGTTTAATTTTAATCTATGTTCTTCCTTCTGTTATGTGGTTGTACGTTGACTACATGCTGGTGAATATAATGTAATTGAAATGAAATGTAACTGTGCTGAAATGCAATTGTAGGGATGGAACCCCCTCTAAGCTGGGAGGGTGTAAACGTAAAAAGTCTGTACCTGTAAAGGGAAAAGTGTGTATCTGTGGTGATGTTGCATAAGTGTAATGCATATTTTGGTATTAGTTTAGTTAATTTACAGGGACGGTTATTTCTTGAGAGCAAGGAACTTTGCTCACCTGTAAGATGACACCACAAATGACATGGTGTCACAGGGGGGGAATGTAGAATTTACCAATATCTCGCAAAGATGCCTGGTACCTTTCCCCTGCAGAGGAGAAGAATTCCTTTCTGGGCTTTTAAAATGAGTTTAAAGGGGCAGACGACGCCTGCAGGGGATAAAAGGGAATGCATTCATCGAGACCCCCCCCACCCCCCACAGTGTTTGGACTCATAAGAAAGAGAATTCAAAATGGACCTAAATTTCAGAAGCCTGAGATCCCCTAAACATCGATGGAAAGGAGCAGATCAATTTTAAGATTCTACAACATTTTGGCTGCGAAAAAGAGTTACCGAGTACAGAAGGTGGGGCTAAACTCTGTGAAGCAAATTCATGTATTAAGGATCCCAGACTGTCTGGGGGGAACTATTCACCCCATAAGAGATAATTGAATTACCCAATCAAGCACAATGGAAATCATGGTCAGGAAAATGGACAATCCTCAAACAATGAAAAACCAGTGATAGCACATTCTCACACCCTAATCGAGTTACTGCCGACAAAGGAGACATTTGAAAATCAATGGACAGAACAGTTTAAACAGAGCCCAAGAGATTTGATGGGAGATAACAAAGCCTTTTTTGGGGGATATATCTATCCCCCAGTTTTACAAGGAAAAACTAACAGAACACAGATTGAACTCGCACTGACTCGAACAAGGACATAGACTGGAACACAGACACAGACGCAAGCAGCCTACTTCCTCTACAGTGAAGAAATGGAACAGTGAAGGAAACTACCAGAATTCATCAAGAACTGACCGAGCACGAGGCCCACGAAATGGAAGGTTGTCAGCAACCAAACTGACAATCACTCTACAATCTACTTCTGAACGACCCAACGGGGAAAAATTACCAAAAGGGACTAACTAAAACTATTCCTAACCAAAGAAAGTGGGTACTTACCCCATACATCCAAAACGCAACTTAGCGCATCAACGGACGCACCCCAACCGAAGACTACACAGTCCGAATTCCTCTCCTCTGTCCGGGGTACGGCTCGCCGAGAAGGCCAAGTGCAGCGAACCCCGAAACCACGAATCACTGGCAACTGTCTAAAGGATTGGTGAGCATAGCCCCTGAACCCTCAGAGCTATAACTTAGTTAGTGAGGGGAATTGGGAGGGTGGAGGCTGGGATAACTTGTGTAAATGTATCTGCATTCTCCTCTTTACTCCATTTAGAGTTTAAGCTGTATTCTTTTCCCCACAGGCTGTAATTTGACAATTTATTCAATGTGTTGTACCCCTCAGTGTGTATTGGTCTGTGTGTGTTATTAAAGGTGTGCCTTTTACTTCTTTATAAACAGAATAAAGCCATACGTTCTTCCTACCTTGAAACCGATTGTCTGTCCAAGTCTTTTACAGTCCCTTCATAATTCCAGTGTCGAGAACCAAGGGTCAGCGAGCGATTCGGAACCGCTCATATAAGGTCAGAAGGGAAAGCTGACCCCCTGAAAACCACCCCTTACAATGCCGCCGACAACTCCTTCATAACCGATCTTATTCCTCTCACTACTTCTTTACCCATGGATTCCTCGTGAGGTTGTGGTGACCTGAAATTTCTAAAATCTTAATTTAAAACTAGAACTCTTCAACATTCTTAAACTCATATCGTGCTATTATATACATCTGCCACCCGTCTCCGACTGGCCAAGTTAATCCCTGTTCTTCTCCTTCCCTTATTCAGCCTCTGGTTTGCCTGTGTGGCCGGCGGTAAGGCGGTCTGTACCGCAGGACCCAGAGTGTTCTGACTGGAGGTGTGCCTGAGTCGCACATTATCGGGGGAATGGCCCCTCCGGGGCAACAACACACTTCCCCTTTAGGTGTGGCTGCTGAGTTCATTTCATTAACTGAGGTTTCTGCACAGCCGGGGGCTGTAGGCTGGGGACTCTCAGTTAGTGGCTGGTCCACCACGACCTCTCCCGTGAGTCCCTCACCGCCGAAAGCTGCCGGCTGGGGATCCCTGTCCGTAGACTGATCCCTGATCTTGGGTATTCTCCAACGGATGGCCAACCTCCCGGGGCTGACCCACTGAAACTGGGGCACTGGTGAGCACGGTGTCTCCGGGAAGCGAGCCGGGACAGCTTTGTCAGGAATCTGTTTGAACATCTTAAACAGATTCACTGGCAGGCTGCTAACAACATGGGCAATGAACTCAGCACTTTAGCTTGAGTGTTCAGGACAGAACGCGCCCCTGAGCATGTATGAGGAAAAAGCTCCTGAAAATATTCTCGGCCAGGGAGCTTTCGCTTGTGAGGTGAACGTGTTAAGCGCGACACTGCGGAAACATCTCCACTTTCAGCACCAGGTCAGACAGAAATGTGAAGCGAGCAGGTGGACTGCAGAATCCCACTTTTAAGGAGTTATCGTGGTGTCAAACAAAGAGTTTCACTAAATGATTAAAAATAAGAAATGTCAAAGTCGAACATGCACCTCCAGAGGAGACTGCAATCTGAACACAGCACTTTAGACCACTCCACCACCCTGAGTATTCAATGCTTGATGTGGCCACCTGCAGATTGATTTTGAACTTTTGTGTCCTGACACATGAAATAAATGAGGGCAGTAGGCGTAGCTCTGCCTGACACCGGGGAAACAGTGAGACAGACCTTCGAGCAAGGGTCTGGTTTTTGCCAAACAGCAAAGAAAATATTTTCTGGAGGAACAATGTTGAAAATAATTGCAACCCCAACATGATTAGAACACACAACCTTTCGATTTGGAGTCAGGCGTGCTACCATTGCCTGACAAGGTCCACACATGAAGTCTGAGATGTTCGGCGATATGAAGGTTTCACAATACAAGGGGTTTTAAAATCCCCCCATTCCCACCAGGTATCAGAAGCAGCGCTCACCTGCCAGTCACCGTATGTTTTTTTCTTAAACTTTTGTATTGTTTTCACGGGAAAGCATCATTAATTAACCCCTCACCTTCTTTTGCACAATGAAAGAAATGCTAACTGAGGGAGAGTCGATACTTCAATCATTTGTCCTGTGCTTTGGGGAGTGGGCAGGGAGTGGACCTGAGTCCATGATTGCATCGGCCATGATCGTATTAAATGTCGGAGCGGGCTCGAGGGGCGTATGGTCGACTACTGCTCCTATTTCTTATCTTCTTATGTTCTTATGCATGTTGACCCATTTTACTCACTGTATTTTAGGAGTCTGGTTCAAAATCTTCATTGCTGATGACACCAGGAATCTGGGGCAACTTTTGTCAAATTTAACAGCACCGGTTATTCCGACCGTGCAGAGAAAATAGAATCAGTAGTGAAGATAAAATCCTACGGTGCTCATTTTCAGGTTCAATGCAGCAGGATTTCAAATAAAGTAAATGAATTTTACAGTGAAAAGATTTAGAAGTGTTACTTGTATTTGTGTCTTTAATTAAACTTTGTGGCGTCTGATTCCCGTTCATGCCATTGCTGAAGAAGAAAGGAGGGTTTGACGTTGACCAGACTGCACTGCCCCTGATAGTAGTGAGCTCATCCTTTATATTCAGTGGTTTCTCGCCGTTTGATGGGCTGCAGTGCAGCGGATATCACGTTGGCCTCACACGCAAAAGGTCCCTGGTGGATCCGTTTTCTCTCACTGAAAGTTATCTATTTATTGGTTAAATAAAGAGCAATTCAGGAATAAGGGAGCCCATTTGCCAGGAGAATAAATAGCAAATAAAAACAACAAATTCTGAAAATCTCAGCAAATCAGGCAGCATTTGCCAGGAGACTCAACTCGCCTCCGATTGTTCCCATTTGGCAAGTTTCAACAAAATGTTTCTGCCTGGGATCGAACCAGGGACCCTTTGCGTGCAAAGCAAACATGATAACCACTACTCTACAGAAACCACTGGTACAACAGCCCCAACAGAGGGGAGCTGACCAGTGAGCTCCCTTTGCGCTGATCGGGAATGAGGAGGATCACCTGAAACAACTTCTGTCCCACACTGAAAGTTCTCAATCCTTCTCCTCCGCTGCCCTTTACAGAAATGTCACGGATCGCCCAGCCACCGTGTTCACTTCCACATCCTCACAGTGGTGTCACAGAGGCTCCTACCGTCTCCCCGCGATCAGCGAACTCGCCCAATTTACAAAATTAAACCCGGAACACGTGCCCGGCAAAGGGCAGGAGAAGCCAGATAGTCTGTAAGCTCGGTCTTTCACAGAAAGTATTGGTATTCATGGTGCTTACAGCAATTATTAATCGTCTCACAGACCTCAATTATTTTTATGCAATGAATTGATCGCGCATCGTTACCACGTCAGTGCGGCAGATCTTAACCCCTCGACCACCAGGGAACAGTTATGATAGATGTTGATATATTTATATATATTTATATAAGAACCTGAATATCAACGGCTAGCTGCCTTGACCTCATGGCGAACAGCAGTGCATCTAACTTTGAGTGAAGTAAATTGTATACAAACAAGCACTACCTCCACCACTGTGGAGAGCCTGAGAACCATGTTTGCAATGCACGGAATTCCTGGCATATTGGTCAGTGATAATGATCCGTGCTTCACTAGCGCAGAATTTCAAGAATTTATAGTTGACCACGGCATAAATCACGTTGAGACGGCACCGTTAAAGCCGGCCTCCAATGGCCAGGCGGAGCAAGCAGTGCAGATCATTAAACAAGGCATGCTCAGAATCCAAGGTCCCATGCTGCAGAGCCGCCTGTCGCGACTGCTGCTGGCATACAGATCTCGTCCACATTCGTTGACTGGGGTTCCCCCCGCGCAACTATTGATGAAATGAACCTTAAAGACCAGGCTCTCATTAATCCTCCCAGACATGCATGAAATTGTTGAGGCTGAGCGCCGGAAGCTAACTGAGTACCATGACCCAAAGTTGAGGGGGAGGTGGAATGAGATAGGGGACAAAGTGCTTGTGCTAAACTGTGGCAGGGGTCCCAAATGACGTACAGGGACAGTAACAGGCAAGGAAGGAAACAGGCTACTGGTTGTACAAATGGACAATCGCCAAACCTGTCGGAGGCATGTAGACAAAGTGAAAAGTAGATTCACCAACAATACTGCAGGACGATAGGCAGACTACAGTCTGGAACTCACACCACACCTGGTGGACAGACAGAGGGAACAACCTGAGGAAAGGGCAGTCTCAACAGACAGCCCAGGCGAAATACCAGCAATCACACTGAAAGAAAAACAGGCACCAAGGCAAACAACTGAACCACAACTAATACGCTCCACGCGAGAGCGTAGACCACCTGAGAGTCTGAATCTATAAAGACAATAAGACCTTGGGGGAGTTTGCTGTCATGTATCTCACACTACTGTATACAACTGTATCTTACCATGCTATACATGACTGTAACTAGATATGACCTGTAACCACAAGCATACGTTACCACCAGGGGTGCACTTGCAGGAGACACTGCATACCTGTTCCACACAGGTATATAAAGGCAGGTCTCAGGCAAGTGTGGCACATGAGAGCTGTGAAATAAAGGTGCAGGTCCAGAGTGACCTTGACTTCAGCATGTGTCTCGTCTGAGTCTGTACTGCAGGGTCAGGACTTAACACTTACAAGCGAAAGCTCACCGGGTGGTAATATTTTCTGGAGCTTTCTCCTCATGCATGCTCAGGGGCGAGTTTGTTCTCCTGTGAAAGGTTATAAGATCATAAACATGTAAGGATTCGGAGCCGGAGAAGGCCTTTCGGCCCCTCGAGCCTGGTCCACCATTCAAGAGGATTCTGTCAGTTCCTCGACAGCAAGTTTAAACATCTTAGGCGGAGCCAACAGGCGTCTATCTGCAATCAGCGACAAAAACATGCATTTGGCAGAAGCCCGGCTCGGTCAATCGGTCGAGCATGATAATCTTAATCTTGAATTCAGGGGTGCGAGCCCCACGTTAATTGTTAAAACATGTCCCATTTTACACACTGTGCTTTAGGGATCTGATTCAAAATGTTCATTGCTGGTAACATCAACAAGAGACTGGGGAAACAGTGCGACTGACTTCAGAGCAAGGGTCTGGTTATTGTGAAACAGCAAATGAAATATCAATTCTGGAAGAATGACATCGAAAAGAAATGTGACCCCGACACCCAGAAAGAAGTGTTAAGTCAGAGGATTAAATGCTGCTTTCCTCTGTGCAAAAAATTCCTTTCACAAACATTTCTCTGACCAAAACTGCACAAAACAAAAATGTTCCTTTCAAATTCATTAAACTCCTGAATTTCCACACCCCCCGAATCTCCTGAATCAGATGCATCTTGTTTTGCCGACTCAATCCATTTCCCTTTGCAATGTTCTGCTTCCACCCACACTATGAAATGTGCCACGAACTTATAGAATCATGGAATGGTTACAGCACGGAAGGCCATTCGGCCCGTCGAGTCCGTGCCGACTCTCAGCTAGTCCCACTCCCCCGCTCATTCCCCTGAGGCCTGCAATTGTTTTTCCTTCAGACAATTATCCAACTCCTGTTTGAAAGATAAGATTGAGTCTGCCTCCAGCACATTCCAGATCCTAACCACTCGCTGCTAAATAGCCAGCTCCTGTTTCTATGTGTAAAGTCTGGGAAACACTGGATCAATTCCTACCACACTGACAGCCTTCCTAAATATAGCACCGTCTTTCTATTCTCGTAAAACCAGCTCCTGAAGTATAGTCCAGCTGTGCAGGTTAAAGCTCTGGTTATGTTCCTAACATTACTGCAAATGCAGTGTTTCCGTAGTGTAGTGGTTGTCACATATGCCTCACACGCGAAAAGTTCCTGGTTCAAAATTGGGTGGAAACATTTTGAAAACTTGCTCAATTAAATATTGGAAAAAATGGATTGATTCATATTCGTGGTTCAATATTAACAAAACACAATGTCCCACAAACTTGTAAAATTTTCTGATATCACTGTACAGTTCTGTATACACTCAAACTCTACACCTGAACTGAATGCTCATAAAAGTATTGGAATGGGAACTCACTGGATAACAGCACAGCTGGTAATGTTTGCGGAATATGTTTGTGCAGTCAAAACGCGCAATGACAAACTGGAACCGTGCAGCACCGAATCCTCAGGGAAAACACAGTTAAAAACTTCCCTTCGGGGTGGGCTTGAACCACCAACTTTTAGGTTAATAACCCAACGCGCTAAACCATTGCGTCACAGAGACTGACGCAAGTGCACACTGCACGACATCCAAAACCAGGGTGTCAGTCAGTTAAACCTTCAGATTGCTCCTACCGGGATGGAACTTGTCCACTCTCAGTTGTACTTTTCCCAAATAAAGGGTGGACATTCAGTGTGGATGTATGGAAGCAGTCTGGTCCCGCACACTGCAGACACTTCCATGTCACTGCCAACCAGCTCTCCCACAACCGGTGTGATCTACCTTCCAGCCTTCCGGTGCCTTGTCTGTGACGAAGTATTCTGATTGTCCCGAAGACGGTATTCGGTTTTAATTCCTTTTCTGCTCCCGACTGCAGATATTTCTGTGAATAAACGCGAACAAAGTGCTTACAGGGTCAGTTCGATTGACCCTTTCTTTGCTTGGTGAAATTTCAAAGATTGAAAGCGACGCACATCAACCCCAGAAAATGCTGGAAACACTCAGCAGGTCGGGCAGTATCTGTGGAGGTGGGGAAGTGGGAATAATCGATTGGTTTGTTTGCGGCTTTGATCTGCTGCTGGGAAGTGAGGCAGCGCTGCAGGATGCTTTTTTTCGAGGTGTAAGCAGAGGTTTCCGTCGTGTAACGGTTATCACGTTCGCCACACATGTGAAATATCCTCGGTTTGAGCACGGACAGAAACATTGTTTTGGAGAATATTTTTCTGTGGAATACATTTTTTAAAAGTAGCCCCAGGTTCCTCGTATCATGAGCGATGGGCATTTTAACTCACTCTCCTAAAATACAGTGTGTGTAAAATCAGATAGGGGATAAATCTTCATCAATGATTAAAGTTCCTTAACTCGTTAAAGTTCAGTTCTTGAAGTTTCCATCAATTCATTTCATAAACATAATTGAAGTGTGTGAGAGAATTAATAATGGGCTTTAATCGTTAAGGACCCCATTACTTTATGTTATAGAACCAGGTTACACACTCTCTTGCTTCTGAAAGAGTTGAGGTCCATGTGGGGGTGATTTGGGCACATCTTTCCCCACATTACAAGTGTGTCAGGAAATCAACCACCCAAAGCCCTTTCATTAACCACAGGGGTTCCCGCAATTGTCTGGTCTCAATGCGGTTTTAGCCCTTGTCAATATCTCTTGTCCATTTCCCGATGTTTCCTGATCCTGTCGGTCTCCCTGGCTCTCTTCAATCTGTGTGTGGCCACCTAGAGATTGGATTTCAATGAATACCTGTGTTTGTGTTTTCAATAACAACAGAAAATGTTTCTTATATATTTCTTATGTTCTCTCCAAATCCTCGATATCCTTCCTAAATTGTGGTGCCCAGAACTGTAAACAGGATCCAACTGAGGCCTAAGCAGGGATTTATAAAGCATTGGTGTAAGTTCCTCACCGGTGTAATCTATTTCACGTTATAAAGCCAAGGGTCCTGTATTCTTTTTTAGTAACCTTATCAACTTGTCTACCCACCTTCAAATATTGTTGTGTGTACATCTCTCGGTCACTCTGTTTCTGCATCCCCTTTAAAACAACACCATTTAGTTGAAGTTTCCAAAGATCACCACCGTGTGTTTCCCAGACCTTACACAGAGGGACATAGGAACAGGAGGAGGCCATTTAGCCCCTCGAGCCTGTTCCACTATTCAGTGAGATCATGGCTGATCTGATCTTGGCCTCAGCTCCGCTTCACTACCATCTCCGCCTAACCCTTGACTCCCATATCGTTCAAAAATCTGTCTACCTCCACCTTAAATATATTCAATGACCGAGCCTTCACAGCTCTCAGGGGTAGAAATACAAAGATTCACGCCCCTTTGAGGGAAGAAATTCCTCCTCATCCCCATTTTAAATGGGCAACCCCTTATTCTGAAACTATGTCCCCTCGTTCTAGGTTCCCCCACGAGGGGAAACATCCTCTCTGCATCTACCCTGTCTAGCCCCCTCAGAATCTTACACCTTTCAAATATATCATCTCTCACTCTGCTAATCTCCAATAGGTAGATCCCAACCTGTTCAACCATTCTTCATAAGACAACCTTGTGAACCTTCTGTGAAATGCCCCCAATGTAAGTTTATCCCTCCTGAAATGAGGAGAGCAAAACTGTACGCAGTACTCCAGGTGTGTTTTCACCTGTGCTCTGTGCAGTTGTAGCAGGACTTCCGTACTTTTATATTCCATCCCCCTTGAAATAAAGGCGAACTTTCCATTTGCCTTCCTAATTACTTGCTGTATCTGCAGTCTAACTTTTTGTGATCAGGAAGGCCAATGGTATCTTGGCCTTTATTGCAAAGGGGATTGAGTATAAAAGCAGGGATGTCCTGCGACAGCTGTATAACGTATTGGTGAGGCCACACCTGGAATTCTGCATGCAGTTTTGTTTTCCATATTTACGAAAGTCTATACTTGCTTTGGAGGCAGTTCAGAGAAGGTTCACTAGTTTGATTCTGGAGATGAGGGGGTTGACTTATGAGGAAAGGTTGAGTAGGTTGGGCCTCTACTCTTTGGAATTCAGAAGAATGAGAGGTGATCTTATCGAAACATGTAAGATTATGAGGGGGCTTGAGAAGGTGGATGCAGAGAGGATGTTTCCACTGATGGGGAAGTGTAGTTGAGGACAAAAACAGGATCATTTACATCAATACATCATGCCCTCGCATTCCTGTCATGGTAGTAATATTGTGACTGGCGCCTGCTCTCGACAAATTCTTTCATGGTGGGGTGTATAAGGGATAATCGGGTTTTGAGCGTCCTTTTCATTAGTAGCTCTGCGAGTGGAACCCCTGTGAGCGAGTGTGGTCTGGATCTATAGGCCAACACGAGGCGTGATAAGCAGGTTTGTAGGGAACCCCGTTGGAATCTGTGCATCCCCTGTTTGATTATCTGAACTGCTCGTTCTGCCTGGCTGTTTGAGGCCGGCTTGAACCGTGCCGTTCTAACATGGTTAATTCCATTGCCTGCCATGAAGTCCTGGAATTCAGTGCTTGTGAAGCACGGGCCATTGTCACTGACCAAGATGTCCGCTAGACTGTGGGCGGCGAACATTGCCCGTAGACTTTCTACCGTGGCAGAGGATGTGCTTGAATTTAAAATGTCACACTCGATCCATTCGGAGTAGGCGTCTACTACAACCAAAAACATTTTCCCCATGAAAGGACCTGCGTCGTCCACATGGATGCGTGACCAAGGCTTGGCCAGGGGCTAAGGGGGGCTTCCCTGGGCGCATGACCCAGCTGGGCACATGTGATGCACCTGCGAACACAAAGTTCCAGATCTGCGTCTATCCCTGGCCACCAAACGTGTGACCTACCAATTGCCTTCATCGTGACAATGCCCGGATGTCCATTGTGGAGTTCTCTGATGAACACCTCTCTGCCCATCCGGGGCATGACTACGCCATTTCACCACAGTAGGCAATCGGCTTGAATCGAGAGTTCATCCCTGCCCCTGTGAAATGGTTTAAATTCCTCAGGGTATGCCCTGTACGTGGCTGCCCAGTCCCCGTTCAGGACACATTTCTTGACTGGAGACAATAGCGAGTCTCTATTGGTCCAGATTGTAATCTGACGGGCTGTCACTGGTGAGCCTTCGCTTCCGAAAGCTTCAACAGCCATGACCATCTCAGCACCATGCTCGGTAGCCCCCTCAGTGGTGGCTAGTGGGAGCCTGCTGTGTGCATCGGCGCAGTTTTCAGTGCCCGGCCTGTGCCGAATTGTGTCGTCATATGCAGCTAACGTGAGTGCCCACCTCTGTATGCGGGCCGATGCCTTTGCATTTATGGCCTTGTTGTCGGCCAAAAGGGACGTTAGGGGTTTGTGATCTGTCTCCAGCTCAAATTTTCTGCCAAACAGGTACTGGTGCATTTTCTTTACCATATATACACATGCGAGCGCCTCCTCTTCTACCATCCCGTAGCCCCTTTCTGCCTGGGACAGACTTCTGGAGGCATAAGCTACCGGCTGTAACTGACCCTTGGCATTGACATGCTGCAACACACACCCGACACCATAGGACGACAGATCGCACGTTAACACACGTTTCTTACATGGGTCATATAGCGTTAACAGATTGTTGGAACATAACAAATTGCGTGCTCTATTAAAAGCCCTTTCCTGGCTGTCCCCCCAGACCCATTCACGACCTTTGCATAGGAGCACGTGCAGCGGCTCCAGCAACGTGCTCAATTTGGGAAGAAAGTTGCCAAAATAATTCAGGAGCCCCAGGAACGAACGCAGTTCCGTCGTGTTACGGGGACTGGGTGCTCTCTGGATCGCTTCCGTCTTGGATGCAGTTGGGCTGATCCCGTCTGCTGCTACCCTCATCCCCAGGAATTCTACCTCTGGAGCTTGGAAGACGCAGTTCGCAGTTTTCAGGCGCAGACCTACCCGGTCCAGTCTGCGTAGCACCTCCTCCAGGTTGTGGAGGTGTTCTTCAGTATCGTAACCCATAATGAGGATGTCGTCCTGAAAAACCACCCTCCCTGGAATCGACTTGATGAGGTTTTCCATATTTCGTTGGACGAGCGCGGCGACCGAGCGAATCCCAAACGGACATCTGTTGTAGTCAAACAACCCCTAGTGTGTCGTGATGGTGGTCAGCTTCTTCGACTCACTCGCCAGCTCCTGGGTCATGTAAGCTGAGGTCAGGTCCAATTTTGAAAAAAGTTTGCCACCGGATAGCGTCGCAAAGAGGTCCGCCGCTCTCGGTAGTGGGTACTGGTCTTGGATGACACCTGATTGATGGTGGCCTTGTAATCGCCACATATCCTGACTGACCCATCCGCCTTGAGCACCGGCACAATCGGGCTCGCCCAGTCTCTGAATTCGACTGGCGAGATGATGCCTTCCCTCAGGATGCGGTCCAATTCGCCTTCTATCTTTTTCCGCATCACGTACGGCACCGCTCTGGCCTTGTGGTGTACTGGTCTGGCGTCCGGGTTCATGTGAATCACTACCTTCGCCCCCATGAAAGTGCCAATGCCGGGTTGAAATAATGAGTCAAATTTGTCCAGGACCTGTGAGCATGATACTCGCTCCACAGAGGAAATTGCATTGACATCGCCCCATTTCCATTCATGACAGCAAGCCAGCTCCTCCACAGTAGTGCGGGACCGTCCCATGGGACAATCCAGAGTGGCAACCTTTTCTCTGAATCTTTGTGGGTCACGACTACCGTGGCGCTGCCTTGCACCGGAATGATCTCCTTGGTGCAAGTCCGTAGCTGTGCGTCAATCGGCGATAATTTTGGCCTCCTGGCCTTGGATGCCCACAACTTTTTGAACTGTTTGATACCCATCAGGGACTGGCTGGCACTCATGTCTAACTCCATTGATACTGGGATGCCATTGAGGAGCACTTTCATCAATATTGGTGGCGTCCTGGTGTATGAACTGTATACGTGCTCCACATGAACTCGCTGAAATTCAGCTTCCAGCGATTTCCCCCAGTGTCCATTTCTGCAATTTCTGCAGGCATTTTGCTCATCTCTCCAAACTCCGGCTGAATGTATGCCTCCACGCCTCCAGCATGAGTTACGGTTTGAAACAAAAGGTCCCTTGCCAGTCGATCGTCCCTGACTGCCCCTGTTATTATCCTTGAGTGCACCATTAAGAGGTGTTGATGGCCCCATTACTGGCCGCATTGTCCCTTGCAATGGCGTGAATCGCTGTTTAGCTTGCCATTGTCTCTGTCGAACTCCCCCTCTGGGTTCGACTACATGTTGGGGCATGCCTGTCTGCCCTTGTCTGCCTGGAGAACTGTGTGCTGCTTTAACAATGTTGAATCTCTGTCCCAACCATTCCTTAACACAGTACCTCTTGTCTGTTCTGCTAGTGGCCATGCTCGCGTGGTTTAAATCCCAGTTTCTTGTCGCCATTGATACGTCCTTACTTCACAGTATAAATGCACACAAGGCCTATGCTTGAGAGAAGGTAAGTCTGTGACCTGTCGTTTATTCCACAGCACTCAAGTGATGAAGGTGGGTGGAGCTTCCCCTTTTATACCTGAAGGTCCAGGTTAGGAGTGTCTCCCACCTCGTGGTCAGTGTTCTCACGGTGTACAACTTCGGTCAGTTTATACATGGGTTACAATGCTGGTTGAATACATGACAATGTCTGCAACATTTTCCATCATTGATAAAATATTCTACGTGATCCTTGCAGTCACTGCTCTTCCTGGTCAGTGATTATAGTCATTGATGTTGTGTAACTCTGTGTGTGATCCATATTTGGCCTTGTTCTGTATCTGACAATGTAGTGATGACCATTAAATGATAGGGGCAGTGACATAATTTCAATAAATCGAAAGTCCACATTAGCCAAATTCCCACTGCTCATTTATGCCGTTCCTTTAACAGAAACCGTAACTCTGTACTCTGCAGACACGCAAATGATGAAGTTATTGCTGTTGTTGGAACACTTTGTATACTTGCACCTGCCCTCGGCACTAAAAGCTCTCTAAAGTTTGTGTCTCACTGGGATTCGCTGTCACAATAGAGTTGTGATAACTGAGAGGCACTGGGCAGACTGCAATATCTGACCGGACTGAATCTGTATTACTGGGACTATCTATCATTGTACAACTGTATTGAGTGTCGTTCATTGACTGGGGTCGAACATCTGACCATAGTGGCCATGTAATTACTGGAATTCTTTGAGGATACAACGAGCATGGTGGATAGTGGTGTACCGATGGATGTGGTGTATTTAGATTTCCAAAAGGCATTCGATAACGTGCCACAAAAAAGGTTACTGCAGAAGATGAAGGTACGCGGAGTCAGAGGAAATGTATTAGCATGGATAGAGAATTGGCTGGCGAACAGAAAGCAGAGTGTCAGGATAAATGGGTCCTTTTCCGGTTGGACATCAGTGGTTAGTGGTGTGCCACAGGGATCAGTGCTAGGACCACAACTGTTTCCAATATACATAGATGACCTAGAAGAGGGGACAGAGTGTAGTGCAACAAAATTTGCAGATGACACTAAGATTAGTGGGAAAGCGGGTTGTGTGGAGGACTCAGAGAGGCTGCAAGGAGATTTGGATAGGATAAGCAAATGGGCTAAGGTTTGGCAGATGGAATACAATGTCGGAAAGTGTGAGGTCATCCACCTTGGGGAAACAAAACAGTAAAAGAGAATATTATTCGAATGGGGAGAAATTACAACATGCTGTGGTGCAGAGGGACCTGGGGGTCCTTGTGCATGAATCCCAAAAGGTTAGTTTGCAGGTGCAGCAGGTAATCAGGAAGGCGAATGGAATGTTGGCCTTCATTGCGAGAGGGATGGAGTACAAAAGCAGGGAGGTCTTGCTGCAACTGTATAAGGTATTAGTAAGGCCGCACCTGGAGTACTGCGTGCAGTTTTGGTCACCTTACTTAAGGAAGGATATACTAGCTTTGGAAGGGGTACAGAGACGATTCACTAGGCTGATTCCAGAAATGAGGGGGTTACCTTATGATGATTGATTGAGTAGACTGGGTCTTTCCTCGTTGGAGTTCAGAAGGATGAGGGGTTATCTTATAGAAACATTTAAAATAATGAAAGGGACAGACAAGATAGAGGCAGAGAGGTTGTTTACACTGGTAGGGGAGACTTTAACTAGGGGTACGGCCTCAAAATACGGAGGAGCCAATTTAAAACCAAGTTGAGAAAGAATTTCTTCTCCCAAAGGGTTGTGAATCTGTGGAATTCTCTGCCCAAGGAAGCAGTTGAGGCTAGCTCATTGAATGTTTTCAAGTCAAAGATAGATAGATTTTTAACCAATAAGGGAATTAAGGGTTACGGGAAGAGGGCAGGTAAGTGGAGCTGAGTCCGCGACCAGATCAGCCATGATCTTATTGAATGGCGGAGCAAGCTCGAGGGGCTAGATGGCCTACTCCTGTTCCTAATTCTTATGTTCTTATGTTCTTATGTTCTTATAACACGGCGATGAGAATTGTAGTCTCCTGCAAGTGTGGTCCAAAGAAAGTTTGAAACCAGTTCAACAGAACTTCACTACTTTTCAACACTATCCATCTTGAATTAACCCTTGGTGCTCCATTTTCTTTTTATGGATGTATAACCCGCATCACGACGTTTACTGTTTATTTGTATTTCTACTCTGAGATCCCTTTGCTCCTCGACCTCACTTAGATTCTTATTCTCACGTAGTATTTGACCTTATCTTTCTTCCCAAAGTATATGACCTCACTCTGTCTGTGTTGGATTGAATTTGCCAATTCAATGTCCAGTCTACAAGATTATTAATGTCTTGTTGTAGTTTGTTGCAGTCCTCCTCAATAATGTCTATCAGCCCCACCCCAATTTGGCCTCATCTGAAAGTGTAGAAATTGTTTTTTTGATTCCAAAGTCTAAATGGACAATTTAAATTGTGAACAGCATTGGTGCCACACTGATCCTCATGGGAGCCCACTTTACACCTTCTGCACTCAGAATAACAGTCCTTTACTTCTGCTTTCTGTCTTGGGGTCAGCTCGCTATACATTCCACGACTTGTCCCCTAACACCGCAAGCTCTGACCTTATTCATTATTCTAATATGTGGTACCTCATCAAAGACTTTTTGGAAATTTAAGTATATTATATCGACCACATTACCTTGGTCTACTCTCCCTGTTACTTCTTCAATGAAATCAAAGAAGTTGGTCAAGCAAGACTTTTGCTTTTGAATCCACGCTGATTATACATAATTATATTTTTGGTTTATAGATATTCTTCTATTCTCTACTTTAGAAGGGATTCCATTATTTTCCTACCACCGAAGTTCCACTGACTGGTCTATAGTTCCCCGGACATGTTCTATCTTCCATCTCAAATATAAGTATTACGTTAGCTATCCGCCATTCCTCTGACACTACACATTTTTCAAACTAATCATTAAATATTTGTAATAGTGCTCCTGCTATCTCTTCGCTGAATTATTTTAAAGTGTATGGATGTAATCCATCTAGACCAGGGGTTCAATCCTCCTTTCATTTGGTTTGTTCATTTAATATTTCTCCTCTTTACTTATTGCAGTTATATAATTTCCCATACATTATTCCATCGTCATGTCCATCTGCCCTGTGTCCCTGGTAAATACAGTGGCAAAGTAATTATTTCATATTTTATGTAATTTTTCCATCGCTTCATGTGATTTAATATTGTCCATCGATTTGTGGCCCTATTCCTATCCGACATTCTTTTTTAAATTAATGTGCCTGTAGAAGGTTAGATGAGCGATTATGTTATCGGCCACCTAATAGTGGGAAGGACAAAGAGGTGTAAATTTAGGTAAAATGCAGAAAGATTCAAGATCTGTCGTGATAATCTGGGGCTTCAACGTAAACTGGGAAAATAACCATGCAAAGGGAAAATGCAGGGGAGGATTTCCTGAAATCTGTATTAGAACTTTCTCCACCAGTATGTTTCTCGGAAATGGATTAAGGAGAGCATGTTTCTGTGGAGGAGCATTGAGGAAACAGTGATCACAATATCATTAGGTTTAGAGTAGTTATGGAAAAGGAGAAGGTTTAATCATGTGTGAAAATACTCAACTGTAGGAGGACTACTTATTTGAGTTGAAAGGGATCCGGCCCATGTAGATTGAAACCAAAGATTTCTCGGTAAAACAGTAAATGCACATTGGGAGACTTTCAAAAAGGAGATAGATCGGGTAACGACTAGGCACGTTTTCATGCAGGTTGCAGAAATAGCATGATAGCTAGCTACAGCTCGGTGGATGAATGAAGATCAACTAAAACACAAAAACGGAAGCTTGTGATAAACTTCAGGCTCATATTTCAGTAGAGAACCAAGCAGAATACAGAATGTACAGAGATGGACGATCAAAAGAGGAGGAAGTCGAATCAGCAGAAAAACAGGATATTCGCCCATAGTACTTATCTGAGGAAGGACACACTTGCCTTGGAGGTGGTGCAACAGAGGTTCAACAGATTGATTCCTGAGATAAGAGTGCTGTCCTATGATCAGAGATTGTGCAGAATATGCCGATTCTCTCTTGGGTGTCGAAGAATCGGAGGTGATCTCGTTGAAACGGGCAATATTCTGAAGGGGATTGACAGGGTAGATGTTGACAAGCCTGGCTAGCTCAGTCGTAAAGCATGAGACTCTTAATCTCAGGGTTGTGTGTTTTAGCCCCATGTTCGTCGATTACAGTTCCTTAAAATTTATGATGCTTTCACGGGAAAACATCATTAATGAACACATTATCTTCTTTTGCACAATGAAAGAAATACGAACTGAGGGAGAGTTGATAATTGAATCACCTGTTCTGTGCTCTGCATAAGAACACAAGAACCAGGAGCAGGAGTCGGACATTTGGCCCTTCGAGCCTGCCTTCTTTTGCACTGAAACAAATTATAACCGTGAGTTTAAATTAGCAGTGCGAGATATTTACAGGGCACCTTTCAATGCTTCAAAAACCCATTCCTTTCGCTGCAGCCACCCGGGATCGTTTCCCGGTTTGGGAAGTATATTTGATATCACCACTTGCAATTGAAGTGAAGTAATTTTATCATTTCAGATGGATGTCCCAAAGCACTTCAGAGTGGTGTCAAAACAAATGAGTTTGCAATTTAAAACACTGAATGTCAAGACTGGGACTTGAACCCACGCCTCCAGAGGAGACTGCGACCTGAACACAACGCCTTAGACCGCTCGGCCATCCTGACTGTTGGATGCTTCAGTTACAAGTTATTTCTCAGGAAAGTTTCGGACCGGGCGCTTGTTCAGTGTTGCTGGAAGGCCCAGTGATCGGGATATCCTCTCCCCCGGGGTTTTCCTGAGCCTGTGATCGGTGCACGGGGAGGTTTGGCCCGGTTCCGAGGTAGCTTGCATCCCAGGGATGGAAAATAATCCTCTGAGCTCTGGAACTGGGGAAGAGCGAATAATTAATGAGCTGTTTGTGGGTTTCAAATGCAACTTAGATCTGATTGTCTCAACCGATAGTGTTGTTTCACAGAATGAAAGAAATGCGAACAAGGACAATCGAAATTTCAATAACTGAACTTTAATAATGAGTGAAACTTTAACCCTTGATGAAGTTTTATCCGCGATCTGATTTTACACACTCTGTATTTGAGTAGATTAGTTTTAAAATGTTCATTGCTCATGCGACAATGTACCCTGGACTGCTTTTGTTCAATTTTATTGCAGACAAGTTTTTGCTTCACAAATAATGTTTCCACCCAGGCTCGCAACAGAGACCTTTCGCGTGTGAGGCAAACATGATAAGCGCTACACTCCGGAAACTGCTGCTTAGCTCAGTGCCCAGAGAGAAGTGTTCAGCAACAAGCTGAAATGCTCAATCCCTCTCTCTGCAAAAAGCTCCTTTCACAAATATTTCTCTGACCGCAACTGCACCAAACAACAATGTTCTCCTTTCAAAGTCATTAAACTCCCCAATTTCCACATCTGCAATGTTAAGGACAAGGTCTGAAAGCGCTTTGCGATCAGAAAATTGCCGGAAACCCCTGTGGCTAATGACAGGACTTTTGATGGTTGATTTCCGTACACACCTTGTGTTGTGCATTTAACCCTTGGCCATCTGTATCACACCACCACCAGAGGGGCTACCTGTTGGTGTCCCAAGGCTTCCCAGCATCCATTGGAATATATAAGCACGCTGGAGTCTTATTAAAGGAGCTAATGTCACACTAACTCATTGTTCTTTATTATGAGCGTATCAATTGGCGACTAGACAACGAACAACCACACGAAAATGCAAGTAACAGTTGGTATAACTTGATAACAGCACAGCTGGCATGATTGTGGAATATATTCGTGCAGCCAAAACGCACAATGACAACCTGGAACTGCACGGCACCGAATCCTCAGGGAAAAACAATTAAAGGCTTTGTCCCTGAATGGGCTACAATCCACCAACCTTGCAGTTAATAGCTGAACGCCCTAATTCATTGCACCACAGAGACTGATAGATGCACATATTGCAAGACATCCCTGTGATATCTTCACAGAGCTCAGCACACACAGCTTCCTAACATGCAGGCTGCTCTCTCGGAACTCTCCGGAAAGAGCCTGTTCTGTTTCATGATTAACTGTACAGTTGCAGTACACAATACGTCCACATCCACAGTGTGGCGCTACAATCATTACATGCATACAGACATTACAATCCCAAACCAGTGTGTCAGTCAGTTAAAGCTCCAGATTGCTGTGACCGGGATGGAACTTGCTCACTCTCAGTTGTAATTTTCCCAAATAAAGGGTGGGACATTCATTGTGGATGTGTGGAAGCAGTCTGGTCCCGCACACTGCAGACACTTCCATGTCACCACCAACCAGCTCTCCCACAACCGGTGTGATCTACCTCCCAGCCTTCCGGTGCCTTGTCTGTGACGAAGTATTCTGACTGTCCCGAAGCCGGTATCCTTTGTCATCAATAGGTTTTTAAGTTGTTTCGGTAATTTTTACCAGCTGGACAGTCGAGGCACAAATTGTAGAGTGGAACACTTGCGTGGACCCCGGTTTTCTAGTGGTTGATTTTCCTGGTTGGGTCCGTCGGACGCGGTGGTCCGGTTGATGTCTGTTACCAAGTCAGTTGGTATTGATGTTCCACTGATTGTTTTTTTGAAGTTCTTTTCTCTGATGTCGTGATGTCTCTTCCTGTGTTTTCTTGCCGTTTGCTCTCGATCTTGATCTTGTTGTTCCAAAGTAATGGTCAGAAAAATAGGTTGCTCTTGGTACGATAGGCCCCCAGTTATACTCTGAGAGGCGGCTTAATCTTCGTGCCAAATCTAACGTTTCTTTTGTTTAAGTTTTGCTGCCCATTGATTTCAGTGGTCTTCTTTGTATAAGTTTTGGCGGACTAGCTAACTGAGACTTGATTAAATGTTTTAATCTGGTGTTGATAGACTTTGGGACGGCGATACTCCTTCTTTATGAACTGATGAACTCTTGTCCATTGTAAAAGCACTGCTTTGGCTTCGGGAAGTCTGGGCTGAGCCAGATATTTCTATACATGTTGAAAAGGTGTTGGAATATGGATGTGATATTTGGGTCCTGTGGGTAAGGTGGATAATGTTTCCTCCGTGGTCGATTGTTTAAATGCTAATGTTTTCTGGGAGCCTGACTATGGTTAAAGAGCTCCCCCGGACAAACTGATTAGCTACAATATCCAAACTCTAAATCCCACCCCTCTGTCACTGCAGCTTTTCCCCACAGGCCCAAACATGTCTTTTAAAATCCCAAACTTGATTAAGAATTGTAGATTTCTTCCATATGCTTTTTAGAATCCCAAACTTTATGTTTACTCGTCCCAAATCGAATTTCCTTTTCAGTGAGTCCAAACACTGGTGGGTTTCCACGAATTTTGGAATCTACATAGGCAGTCCCTCGGAATCGAGGAAGACTTGCTTCCACTTCGAAATAAATTCTTTGGTGGCTGAACAGTCCAATACTAGAGCCACAGATCCTATCACAGGTGGGACAGATAGTCGTTGAGGGAAGGGATGGGTGGGACAGGTTTGCCGAACGCTCTTTCTGCTGTCTACACTTGATTTCTGCATGCACTTGGCGATGAGACTC
Source organism: Pristiophorus japonicus (assembly GCF_044704955.1). NCBI lineage: Eukaryota > Metazoa > Chordata > Chondrichthyes > Pristiophoridae > Pristiophorus > Pristiophorus japonicus. The sequence goes on from NW_027251897.1 coordinate 1,021,520, forward strand.
GAGATGCTCAGCGCCCTCTCGGATGCACTTCAACCACTTAGGGTGGTCTTGGGTCAGGGACTCCTGAGCGTCAGTGGGGATGTTGCAATTTATCAGGGAGGCTTTGATTATGTCCTTGTAGAGTTTCTGCTGCCACCTTTGGCTCGTTTACCATGACGGAGCTCCGAGTAGAGCACTTGCTTTGGGAGTCTCTTGTCTGGCATGAGGACAATGTGGCCTGCCCAGCGGAGCTGATCTAGTGTGGTCAGTGCTTCAAAGCTGGGGATGTTAGCCTGAATAAGGTCGTTGATGTTGGTGCGTCTGTCCTCGCAGGGGATTTGTTGGATCTTGCGGAGACATCGTTGGTGATATTTCTTCACGTCGAGGTCACTGTTCTTCAGGATAATTCGGGAATTAATATTTTCTTTGCTGTTTGGCAATAACCAGATCCTTGCTCCAAGGTCTGTCTCACTGTTTCCCCGGTGTCAGACAAAGATCCGCCTGCTGCCCTCATTTATTTCATGTGGCAGGACACAAAAGTTCAAAATCAACCTGCAGATGGCCACATACAGCATTAAATAGTCAGGATGGCCGAGCGGTCTCTGGTGCTGTGGTCAGTTTGTAGTTTTTTTTCTGGAAGCATGGGTTCAAATCCCACTTCTTCATTCTCGTCATTGAGCAAAACTCATTGTTTGACACCACGACCAACTCCTTAAAAGTGGGATTCAGCAGTTCACCTGCTCGCTTCACATTTCTGTCTGACCAGGTGCTGAAAGTGGAGATGATTCCGCAGTATAGCGGTTAACACGTTCGCCTCACACGCGAAAGCTCACCGGGTGGGAATATTTTCTGGAACTTTCTCATCGTGCTCAGGGGCGAGTTTGTTCTCCTGTGAAAGGTCATAAGATTATTAACATGTCAGAATTAGGGGCCGGAGTAGGCCATTCAGCCCCTCTAGTCTGGTCCACCATTCAAGAAGATCCTGGCAGTTCCTCGACAGCAAGTTTAAACATCTGGGGCGGAGCCAACAGGCACCTGTCTCTAATCAACAACAAAAAGGTGTATTTTGCAGAAGCCCAGCAAACTCAGTCAGGAGATCATGAGATTCTAAAACCAGCCCCACGTTGGGTGATTATTTTTCATACAATTATATAATCAGAAGTTTACAGCACGGAAGGAGGCCATTTCGGCCCATTGTGACCGTGCCGGCCAAAAACAGGCTCTCCAGCCTAATCCCACTTTCCAGATCTCGGTCCATAACCCTGCAGGTTACTTCACTTCAGGTGCACATCCAAGCACTTTTTAAATGTGGTGAGCGTTTCTGCCTCTACCACCCTTTCAAGCAGTGAGTTCCAGACCCCAACAACCCTCTGCATGAAGAATTTTCCCCTCAAATCCCCCCTACACCTTCTACCAAGACTTAAAATTTATGCCCCATGAGTGTTAACACCTCTGCTAAGGGAAATGTGCTCATTCGATCCAATATATCACGGCCCCTCATAATTGTATACACTTCAATGATGCCTCTCCTCAGCCCACTTTGTTCCAAGAAAAACAACTCCAGCCTATCCAATCTGTCCTCATAGCTAAGATTCTCCACTCCCGATAACATCCTCGAAATCTCCTCTGTAAGTCTCCAGTGCAATCACAGTCTTCTTCCTGTAACGTGGTGACGAGAACTGCACGCAGTACTCCAGCTGTGGCCTAACCAGTGTTTTATATTCAAGCATAATCCACCTGCTCTCTTATTCTATGCCTTAGCTAATAAAGGCCAGCATTCTGTATGGCTTCTTAACCAGCTAATCCACCTTGCCTGCTACCTTAAGGGATCTGTGGACATGTCGCTTTGTTCCTCTACAATTCTCAATGTCCTACCATTTAATGTTTAATCTCTTTCTATTGTGTCTGTAAGCATTCAAGTAATGACTCCATGAGGCAAGGTGTTGTACTTGAACTGTGGTGACCTTAGTCCATTTATTGCAGCTCCTGAGTGAGGGTACAGGATGGTGAGCTCCGTTTTATACCTGGTTACCTGTCGTGTACCGGTGATCCCGAGGTCTCCACCAGTTGCACCCTCTGGTGGTACAGGCATCGTGTATACAGTGTGAAGTTACATCCAGTAGTCTTATGTAACTGTACATTGAGTGTACAGGGAGTATACTTATATTATACAGACACAACATCACTCTCCACTTAGTCTTATGCCACTGGCCTTTTCATTGTGTGCTCTGGCCCGAGACTTGAGTGCCCAAAGCCCTTGCACCTTGTCAATGCTTTGGCTTGGTTCTCGCCCTGTGGACCCCGAAGTCCTTATTGCCACGACATTGGGAAATGTTCAGCAGTGGATGGTTGGAGGTTGCAGTGGGGGTTATGTGGGTTCTGGGTGTGATCCATGTGTGTCCATGGCTACATACATCCATTCCCCCGCCCCATACATAGACCCTGTGTGTGGCTCAACACCTGCATGTGCAGACCTGTACAGACAGAAAGAACAAAAAAACATCGGATTAGTTACATCACTGTTTGGGTTCTGCAGTAGTGGAACAAGTATATTTTACAGGTAAGGTACATACGTGGTGTCACAGTCTTGCCCCTGGGTTGTGGAGGTGCAGGTGGATGAGGACACTCGTTCCAGAGTAACCAGACTGTGCCCAGGTTGTCCGATGGCGGCGCTGTGTCCCCTGCCAGCTGGTTGGGCTCAGATCGCTCACCTGGCTGAGTCTCAGAGCCTTTGCCGTTGCCTCCTGGTCGGCAGAGCCACAGGAGTGTGTGGCCTCCCTGTCCACCTTTGAAGGCTGCGGTGTCTCCCTGTTGCTCGTCAGCGATAGTGGGAGCCTGGTCATCCCAGGTCCTGTTGGGAGATCAGGAAGGTGCTATCCGCTCGCTCCCAGTACTGGCCCTGGTGGCCAGAGAGGTGGAGCCGAACGGGGGCAGGGTACCGGTAGTGGTGCCTTTGACGTCCGCTGAGCACTGGCCCTGCAGCTGGTATGCTCCCTCTGTGTGTGGCCACACTCCCTGGGGTATCACATTGCTCCCGGAGGGGCAGGCTACATGGTCGCGGGACCTGTGTGCTGACGGGAGGTTGCCCTTGATTTTGTCGGCAGACATGTAAATCGCACGTCATCACTTCGTTTACTCTCACAATACATTGGTTCTGATCGCAAGTGCCCGACTTATCATGATTAGTTACATTTACCAACTTGAAATTGTCAGTTACATCTTTTACATATGTATCACCATCATCGCTGTATAAACATAGAAACATAGAAACATAGAAAATAGGTGCAGGAGTAGGCCATTCGGCCCTTCTAGCCTGCAACGCCATTCAATGAGTTCATGGCTGAACATGCAAATTCAGTACCCCCTTCCTGCTTTTTTGCCATACCCCTTGATCCCCCTAGTAGTAAGGACTTCATCTTCTCCCTTTTGAATATATTTAGTGAATTGGCCTCAACTACTTTCTGTGGTAGAGAATTCCACAGGTTCACCACTCTCTGGGTGAAGAAGTATCTCCTCATCTCGGTCCTAAATGGCTTACCCCTTATCCTTAGACTGTGACCCCTGATTCTAGACTTCCCCAACATTGGGAACATTCTTCCTGCATCCAACTTGTCTAAACCCATCAGAATTTTAAACGTTTCTATGAGGTCCCCTCTCATTCTTCTGAACTCCAGTGAATACAAGCACAGTTGATCCAGTCTTTCTTGATTGGTCAGTCCCACCATCCCGGGAATCAGTCTGGTGAACCTTCGCTGCACTCCCTCGATAGCAAGAATGTCCTTCCTCAAGTTAGGAGACCAAAACTGTACACAATACTCCAGGTGTGGCCTCACCAAGGCCCTGTACAACTGTAGCAACACCTCCCTGCCCCTGTACTCAAATACCCTCGCTCTGAAGGCCAACATGCCATTTGCTTTCTTAACCGCCTGCAGTACCTGCATGCCAACCTTCAATGACTGATGTACCATGACACCCAGGTCTCGTTGCACCTTCCCTTTTCCTAATCTGTCACCATTCAGATAATAGTCTGTCTCTCTGTTACCTTCTGCGTGAATTTTCTTCTCTGGAGTCCTGCCACTGGAGCCGGGAAGGTGAGGTCTGGTTGTTTGGGCTGGATCATCTCGCCGTTGGGTTGAGCGGTCTGTGTCGTCGCCTCACAGTCGAGTTGGGCGGTTGATTTTTCAGGTGTTGTGCTGGATCCAACTTCGAGGCCATGAGGGATGTCGATCGCTGGATGATTGAACTATTCCCAGCTCCAAGTGATCTTTTTCATCCACCTTCTTCCTAAGCTTTGGACTATCACCAGCAATGATCCACAAAGGTAACCTGTACATCGCGCCGCCATGGGACACCTGGACATCCACGCTGCCAACGACTGGGATGTATCGTTTGTGTAGGTGAGCAGTTTCACTTCGATCGGGATCATTTTAGGTTGATCGATTGGATTGTCCCCGAGTTTCTCAAAGGCCACCTGATTCATCAGTGACTGGCTCGTCCCTGTGTCCAACTCCATCGTGACTGGAACATAGTTGATTTCAACTTCCATTTTCAACGGGGAACTCTTGGTGGTGCAGGTAAACACTCCGTACACCTCATTGTCGCTGGACTCCGGATGATCGGCCAACTCTTCATCGACTCGGTGAGTACGATTTCTCTTGCATATTCGCTGGAGGTGGCTCTTCATGTTACAGACTTTGCAAGTATCGTCTTTATAGCGGCACTGGTGGGCCCTGTGATTTCCTCCACAGCGCCAGCATGGGGTTGGCCGGTTGGCCCCATGTGGTGGACTCAGGATTGCGGGACTCAGGGTTCTCTTCTCTCTTCCCTGAGAGAGACTGCTAGCAGCAGCCCTGCCTCTAAAAGGCACCAGTCGGTTCAAAGTACTTGCCGGGTTAGAGTCCTGGGGGTGAGACATCCACTTGGAGATGCAGGCCGAGATCATGAATGCCTGGCTCACGTTAATTGCCTTCTGTAGGGTGACCGTGGTGTCCGCAGAGAGCAGCCTGTGGAGAAGGCCCTCGTGGCCGATTCCAATAACAAAGATGTCCCTTTGTGCTTTGGTGAGGTGATCGCTAAAATCACATGGTGCAGCCAATCGTCTCAGGTTTGCAGCATATTTTGCGATTTCTTGGCCTTCGGGCCACCGGTGGGTATAGAACTGGTGTCCAGCTGTGAGGATGCTCTCTTTAGGTTTGAGCTGTTCAGGTATCAGCGTTATGAGCTCCACATATGTTGTTGACTTCTCTGGGACTAGCAAATCCCTGACAAGGCCATAGACGGTGGGCCCACAACTGCTGAGCAGGATAGCTCAGCACTTATCAGCCAGCGAGATCGGGTCGTCTCTCCGCCAGGGCCTTCGCAATAAAGAAGTGTTCAAGCCTTTCCACAAAGGCCTCCCAATCTTCTCAATCGGCGAATTGTTCAAACGTGCCAAGGTTAGCCATTGTCGCGTGGAAATTCGTATTCTCGTCACCAGTTATTGTGTTTGTAAGCACTCTAGTAATGACTCCATGAGGTAAGGTATTGTACTTGAACTGTGGTGACCTTAGTCCATTCGTCAGGGAAAGCATTTTTACAGAGCAAGTTGTCAAAAATAATTCAAGTCTGTGAGAGACTGTGACAATAATTGTTTCAATCATCATTAATCCACCCACTGAAGGAAATACAAATATGTTTGCTGAGCGACGGCCGAATTTTAATAACTTTTTATACAACTGTAGAATCAGCAGAAAAACAGGTTATTCAGCCCATAATACCTAATATATAGCCCATTGTACAAGAGTAAGGAAATATTGCTACAATTGTACTGGGCCTTGGTGAGACCACACCTGGACTACTGCGCACAGTTTTGGTCTCCTTATCTGAGGAAGGATACACTTGCCTTGGAGGTGGTAGAACAGAGGTTCACCAGATTGATTCCTGGGATGAGAGGACTGTCCTATGGTAAGAGATTGTGTAGAATATGCCGATACTCTCTGGAGTTTAGAAGAATGAGAGGTGATCTCATTGAAACGGACAATATTTGAAGGGGATTGACAAAGTAGATGTTGAGAAGCCTGGCTAGCTCAGTCGCTAGAGCATGAGATTCATAATCTCAGGGTCGTGGGTTCGAGTTGGGCGAATTATTTTCCTTAAACTTTATGTTGCTTTCACGGGAAAACATCATTAATGAACCCATGATCTTCTTTGCACAATAAAAGGAATGCGAACTGAGGGAGAGTTGATAATTTAATCATTTGTTCTGTGATCTGCGTAAGAACACAAGAACCAGGAGCAGGAGTCTACCATTTGGCCCTTCGAGCCTGCCTTCTTTTGCACCAAAACAAATTATAACCGTGTTTTTAAATTAGCAGTGCGAGATATTTAGAGGGCACCTTCACAAACCAGGAATCGATCCCAGGTGGCTGTCGCGAAAGGAACGTGCTACAGCACCTGGGATCGATTCCTGGTTTGTGAAGTAAATTTGATATCACCGTTTGTAATTGAAGTGGAGTAATTTTATGAAGTTAGATGGATGTCCCAAAGCACTTTAGAGTGGTGTCAAAACAAATGATTTTGAAATTAAACACAATGAATGTTCGGAGTGGGATTTAAACCCATGCCTCCAGAGAAGACTGTGACCTGAGCAGTGCCTTAGACCGCTCGGCCATCCTAACGGTTGAATGTATTTGTTACAAATTATTACTCAAAAGTTTCAGACCGGGCACTTGTTCAGTGCAGCTGGAAGTCCCAGTGACCGGGATATCCTCTTCCCTGGGGTTTTCCTCAGCCTGTGCTCGGTGTACAGGGAGCTTTGGCCCAGGCCTGAGGTAGTTTGCATCATGCGTCAATGTACCCTGGAATGCTTTTGTTCAATTTTATTGCAGACATGTTTTTGTTTCAACAACAATGTTTCTGTCCGTGATCAAACTGCGGACTTTTCACATGTGAGGCGAACGTGATCACCACTGAACTTCGCAAGCTGCTGCTTAGCTCAGTGCCCAGAGAGAAGTGTTCAGCAACAAGCTGAAATGCTCAATCCCTCTCTCTGCAAAAAGTTCCTTTCACAAACATCTCTCTGACCGGTGCTGCACAAAACAACAATGTTCTCCTTTCAAAGTCAAAAACTCCCGAATTTCCAAGTCTGCAATTTTCTGGACAAGGACAAGGACTGAAAGCGCTTCGTGATCAGAAAATTGCCGGAACCCCTGTGGTTAATGACAGGGCATTTGATGATTGATTTCCGTACACACCTTGGAATTCAGGAGAACCGATTTCGTGGTTTGAAGTTCGAGGTAAACCCAAGGGGCGGAGCCAACAGTCGCCTGTCAGCAATCAGCGACAGGAACATGCAACTTCAGCAGGCTCGGCTATCAACGGCATTATCATCGCCGAATCCCCCACCATCAACATCCTGGGGGTCACCATTGACGAGAAACTTAACTGGACCAGTCACATAAATACTGTGGCAACAAGAGCAAGTCAGAGGCTGGGTATTCTGCGGTGAGTGTCTCAACTCCTGACTCCACAAAGCCTTTCCACCATCTACAAGGCTCAAGTCAGGAGTCTGATGGAATACTCTCCACTTGCCTGGATGAGTGCGGTTCCAACAATACTCGAGAAGCTCGACACCATCCAGGAAAAAGCAGCCCACTTATTGGGCACCCCATCCACCACCTTCAACATTCACTCCCTCCACCATCGGCGCACCATGGCTGCAGTGTGTACCATCTACAAGATGCACTGCAGCAACTCACCAAGGCTTCTTCAGCAGCTACTCCCAAATCCGCGACCTCTACCGCCTAGAAGGACAAGGGCAGCAGGCGCATGGGAACACCATCACCTCCATTCTCGGGGGAGAGGGTGAAGAGCCAGAGATCGTGGTCCATATCAGGACCAATGACATGGGTAGCAAGAGAGATGAGGTCCTGCAGGCAGAATTTAGGTAGCTAGGAGAGAGATTAAAAAGCAGGACCTCAAAGGTAGTAATCTCCAGATTACACTCGGTGCCACGAGCGAGTGAATACAGAAATAGTAGGATAGAGCAGGTGAATACGTGGCTGGAGAGATCGTGCAAGCAGGAGAGCTTTAGTTTCCTGAGGCATCGGGACCACCTCTGGGCGAGGTGGGACCTGTACAAGCCGGACAATTTGCACCTAAACAGAGCCGCGACCAATATCCTCGCGGGATGGTTTGCTCGTACTGTTGGGGAGGGTTTAAACTAGTTTGGCAGTGGGATGGGAACCTGAGAATAGATTCAGTAGGGAGGGAAGTAATGCTGGAATTATAAAGCAAAAATAAAGAAAGTGAGTTTGAAAGAGAGAGGAAACAAGCAGGTAAAAAGGGTAAATAACCAAATTGAAAGACACTGTTGTAGGAAGGCAAAGGCACCTGCTGAATATATAAATGTATGTATGTTTAAAATGTTCGCCAAATATGAAATGGCTGCCAGGGGGCTTATCAAAGCATGATGGGGACTCGGTAAGCCAAGTTAGCTAAAACTGCTGACTGAGCGCTGACCCTGCAGAGCCTGGTACCAGGAATGTCTTGAATCAACAACTTGAGGCAAGATAGTATACAGAACACTGCGGTACCGAGGACGAATGTCGTCAAGTCAGTGACCCCCAGATGGGGTGCCTAGCAACCACGGAGATAAGGAGCTAGGCACCGGTGGAACAAATGATTAACGAAGATAAGGGAGGTCTGGAAAACATCACACGAATATGAATCAGCCCCCAACTGTCATGAACTGATCATGCAACCCCCTGATGTACCGGGGTTAATTCTATTGGCCCATTTAAACCTATATGTAATCTATAATCATTATGATTGGATTATGTCCAGCCAAAGTGGGCTGATTAACTATGATGAACGATTGTAAAACATATAAATATCGATTAATTTTTTTTTCGGCGGAGTAGAGTGCCTGGTGTTGGACCAGAGGCTCTCTCCTTGCCGGCGTAATAAAGGCCGTTTTTGCGTTGGAACCGACCCCGAGTCTCTTGTGATTCTTCCATGAAAACATTTGCGCTGACAGTGGCGTCATGAACAGGATTTCGTGGAGTCGCTAGAAGTCCTTGGAAAAACCTGGGTGTGTATCAAAAATGTTTAATTATAAAGGGTGCGGAAGGTGGAGGCCGGTTGACCGACACGACGAGATGGTCCAATATCTCAAACGCCTAGCCTGAGCCTGAATTAAGAGGACTTTTGTCCCACGTGACGGCCAGGAACTAAGTAGGCGTAGGGAACGCACTTAGACCGTGGGATCGTGATACCGAGCGACATCTCCCGGTCCCAGTCGTGTGATTTGAAAATAGACCCCGGAGACCAGGCGGTGCACAGGGACCAAAGGAAACCAAACCTGTGAACAGGGTCAGACCGACAGACAAAACGGTGGTAGGTAGTCATTAAGGAGGCGTGGGGCACTGCGGGAATTGCTTAAATGCGTTTTAAGAATTGTATAAGTTTGTGTAATTGCAGAACTTTTGACCTGACAGTGGCCAGGAGACGGTCTGCTACAAGTTACGCTTGGAAGAAAGTGGACCTCTGAGAGTCGATTCCTACCGGTTCTCGTCCTACCCAGGAATGGCCAATAAATCAGGTAATCTCGAGTGGGGACTAGAAGGGTCATTTACCCACCACCTGGCGGAAAAACACAAGAAACTAATTGAGAAGATGATTAATCAGGATGGAACCCCCAGGACCCGCCAGCAAATCAACGGGAATGGTGGGAGAAGGAAAGGAAAGATAAAGATGAGAAAGCCGTGGTCTTGATTCTTCAAGCCCACATAAAATTAACAGAGGAGGTTCATCAATATGTAAGAAATAAAAAAACCTGATAGTGATGATCTTAAGTGAAGTATGGATCCAACAATAGAGCCAGCCAAACAATAAACTTTGCTGAATGAAAAGAGACTTTTGTGAACGACTGTCTAGGAATGAGATAAAAAATGGAGAAGGGAAGCTGTAATGTCTTTCAAAAAAGCCTGTGTCTCTCGAGGCTGCAGGCTGGGGAAGTACGCTCCCATTTTTCCTTTGTGTAAAACCTTGACGCAAAAGCTTTTAGCTCAGGAAAGAGATTTTTAAATTACAGATTGGCAGTACAATAGTTGAATTGTGATTTTGAGATAATTCAGGTGATTCTCATTGATAAACATTTTGGTTGTATCGGAAAATCTTGGGTTTGGAAGCCTTTGTAATAAAAGTACACATACTGCGTCAGGAAATGAAGCTTAAAAAAGATGTAATTTATGAGATATAGGACCACAAAATTGAAGTTACAGAGCAAAGGATTAGAGTTTTTGATCAGGTTCTAAAACGGAAGTTAGGCAAAAAAATCCAGTAATACCATATTTGACATTTTGTAATTCAACAATAAATACAAATTCTACAAAAGGGGAGCAGAAATTAGGATGGGAACAGTGAAGAGTTAATTTTGTTGTGAAGGTTTCAAGTACCACTGGTAAAGAAAAGGCACAACAAAATGCGATACATTTAAAACAAAAAGTTAAATCTGATCTCTTTTAAAAAATAAAATTAAAGGTTTGGAAAAAAAGAAGTAACGTACTAAATAAGTGCTGAAAAAAAAGTGTTTGCGATGGAAAAAGAAATAAAAGGGGTCAGAGGGTCTAGTAAGGAGGAGGAACTGAGGGAAATCCTTATAGTCGGGAAATTGTGTTGGGGAAATTGATGGAATTAAAGGCCCATAAATCCCCAGGGCCTGATGGACTGCATCCCAGAGTACTTAAGGAGGTAGCCTTGGAAATAGCGGATGCAATGACAGTCATTTTCCAACATTCCATTGACTCTGGATCAATCCCTATCGAGTGGAGTGCAGCCAATGTAACCCCACGTTTTAAAAAAGGAGGGAGAGAAAAAACAGGGAATTATAGACCGGTCAGCCTGACCTCAGTAGTGGGTAAAATGATGGAATCAATTATTAAGGATGTCATAGCAGCGCATTTGGAAAGAGGTGACATGATAGGTACAAGTCAGCATGGATTTGTGAAAGGGAAATCATGCTTGACAATTCTTCTGGAATTTTTTGAGGATGTTTCCAGTCGAGTGGACAAGGGAGAACCAGTTAATGTGGTATATTTGGACTTTCAGAAGGCTTTCGACAAGGTCCCACACAAGAGATGAATGTGCAAAGTTAAAGCACTTGGGATTTGGTGTAGTGTGCTGATATGAATTGAGAACTGGTTGTCAGACAGGAAGCAAAGAGTAGGAGTAAATGGGCACTTTTCAGAATGGCAGGCAGTGACTAGTGGGGTACCTCAAGGTTCTGTGATGGGGCCCCAGCTGTTTACACTATACATTAATGATTTCGACGAGGGGATTAAATGTAGTATCTCCAAATTTGCGGATGACACTAAGTTGGGTGGCAGTGTGAGCTGCGAGGAGGATGCTATGAGGCTGCAGAGTGACTTGGATAGGTTAGGTGAGTGGGCAAATGCATGGCAGATGAAGTATAATGTGGATAAATGTGAGGTTATCCATTTTGGTGGTAAAAACAGAGACAGACTATTATCTGAATGGTGACAGATTAGGAAAAGGAGAGGTGCAACGAGACCTGGGTGTCATGGCACATCAGTCATTGAAGGTTGGCATGCAGGTACAGCAGGTGGTTAAGAAAGCAAATGGAATGTTGGCCTTCATAACGAGGGGATTTGAGTACGGGGGCAGGGAGGTGTTGCTGCAATTGTACAGGGCCTTGGTGAGGCCACACCTGGAGTATTGTGTACAGTTTTGTTCTCCTAACTTGAGGAAGGACATTCTTGCTATTGAGGGAGTGCAGCGAAGGTTCACCAGACTGATTCCCGGGATGGGGGGACTGACCTATCAAGAAAGACTGGATCAACTGGGCTTGTATTCACTGGAGTTCAGAAGAATGAAAGGGGACCTCATAGAAACGTTTAAAATTCTGACGGGTTTAGACAGGTTTGATGCAGGAAGAATGGTCCCAATGTTGGGGAAGTCCAGAACCAGGGGTCACAGTCTAAGGATAAGGGGTAAGCCATTTAGGACCGAGATGAGGAGAAACTTCTTCACCCAGAGAGAGGTGAACCTGTGGAATTCTCTACCACAGAAAGTTGTTGAGGCGAATTCACAAAATATATTCAAAAAGGACTTAGATGAAGTCCTTACTACTATGGGGTTCAAGGGGTATGGCGAGAAAGCAGGAAGGGGGTACTGAAGTTGCATGTTCAGCCATGAACTCATTGAATGGCAGTGCAGACTAGAAGGGCCGAATGGCCTACTGCTGCACCTATTTTTCTATGTTTCTATGTTCCTATCACTTCTTAAATTCTAGTTGATATTGGCTGTGAAAAAGATATTGATTTAATTGGGAAAAGGAAAAAAAAATTGGAGGAGGTAAAAGACTCTCTCCATTGATAATGATTTTAAATTACGAGAAAGTTTCACTGCAGTTTGAAAAGATTTCCAGAATAGACGTTATTAATCAAAAAAAGTCCCGAACAGTCTAAACAAGCAGGAGGGTTTTGAAAATAACAAGGAGTAAAGATCTAAGCTATGCGAACTCAGCAGAGAGAAAAATAAAACACAAGATTTGCCCATTGAACGGGACTGTTAAAAAAAACCCGAAATGTTGTCATGTTAACAGCTTGTGTGAACATTGGATTTCAGTACACAAAATAGCTATTAAAAATGTGTGTTCTTATTTCAACAAAAATCTTTGGCAAGTACTTGAATTCGATGTTAAGCAAAACAATTGGAGTTTAATCTAAAATGCTGTCTTTCCCGATGAGAAGATTTTTATTGTGACCACTTTACGAATGATTTCTGCTGTTTTAACGGATTCCTAATTTCGAAGCTAGTTTTGAAGGCACAAAGATTTGGATGATTACGCAAAGTCACGTAATCAAGGCCTACTTACAAACCTGTAAAGGAGTTAACCCTTTCCATTGACAGCTGTTTTACACTGGACCTTACTAATTTGAATTTCTTACGAAAATAAAGAAGACTCACCTGACAGACAGTGGAAATGGTGGGATAGTCAGAATAAAAATAAAACAGAACTAGCTTGTCAAGAGTTAAAAGCGAAGATAAATAAGCTGGAAGAGATTTTAAAAAACAGGACCAGACGGATAGTGCAGTCTGCAGCCAAAGCACCATCACCTGTGGCAATCGAGCCAATGTATCCCACGGTGGGTCGGTGTAGTCCACAAACCCAACCTAACAGTAAAGCAGACTGCGATGTTTGGAGGAATAGTGGTGGCATTGGTGTTGATTAGAGTTTGGATAATATTTACATGGTTCATCGTGCAGGCTCGAGCACAGGAGGCTCAAATACAAAACCGACTGCAGCCCAGATAGAGACATGAAGTGATCGAGGTGTTACGACTAAAAGAATATGGATAACCTAACCCTTACCTCCGATTCCACAGAGTGACCGCGACACAAGTAGACCAGAACCGAACACCTGGTGACGACCAGGCTATCTGTTTAAAATTTGCAGATAAAACCATCACCGCGATGGGACCGCAGTGGTGACTTCGACTCTGGGGACTCATGATATTGGGAACCTTGCGGCACACACAAGCACTGGATAATACAGACGGACTACGAGAGATGCAGCACACGCAAGAAAGACACAACTGTATCAACTATAGGGTTTTGTTTACTTTGACTGACGAAATATGCATTCCAGCAGTCAAGGACTGGAGCAAGGACAGAACTTATTTTAACGCGTGGCTGCAATGAATCCGGATAAGAATAGAGTATGTGTGCGATGCTCCACGGGTACAAGGAGCAGTTGCATTAGACGAAGGGAGGCCGGGGGGGCCCGATGAATGTACCTTTGGAATAATTTGCATGCCTCATGCCCAGCCACAACCGTTAGTCACCCACAAAGAGGGGGTGGGACTGTGTGGATACTATGAGGAGGTAGAGGCTGCCGCAATATCGTTGTATGTATGCTTCTCACCCTCTCCGACACCACGCCCCATAAGAACCACCACACTCTCCATGGAATTGTCATGTCCAACAATTACAAGGGGACCGGAAAATTGGATTGTGCTGTCCAATGAGGGTGAACTATTGTATGATAATGTCAAGCATGACATTGTGCCTGTCCTGATCAATATCTCAGGTATACAGATGCCGGAATATTGTACAGAACAGGCAAGAAATATGTATAATGTATTAAGTAAAGTTGGAATGCAGCAGGCTGCCGATGCCATGGGTGCCAGTAGATTCCAAGGACAGGAGCCAGTTCATAGGACGAAGAGGGAAATATTTAATGATGTTGCGACCGGTTTTAATGCTGGAACCTCCATAGTAAACTCACTGGACATACAAAGGCGAAATGAAAGGGTGGAGCAGCTTAAAGGGGTGATGAAGGGATTATTAGAACGGCAGAGCAGACTCAGGAAGGTCAATCCGAACTTGGAAGAGAGGGTGCCGAAATCCAATTGGATGGCCTCTCGGTCCTGGAAGCTCAGACAAAAACAATCAATCACCTTTTTGACAGAGAGAGAGAAGATACCGCAAAACTGAGACAGGGACAACTCTGTCACGCTTATGGCCTATGGATGGTGGGACAGATACGGCACAACCACGATCATATCCAGACTGGATAGACAGCCCACATCTGGCTCAGTTGGCCAAACTGAAGGGGTCACTGGGTAATTGCACTCTGAAGGGACTAACCAGAGTATGCCCAGTGATCCCAAACTGCCGAATGAGCAAAGCTGCCGGAGTGGGAATAGCCCTGATGATACCTATAGTCACACAAGATTCAGGACCGTTTCCCCTTTATCAACTGTAGAATATCGGGATCATACGGGAAAACACCTCCCTCCATTACTATCTGACAGCAGCCCCTGCTGTCCGCAGAGACAACACTCTCTACGGGATCTCCCTGACGGGATGCAAGCAGACGGGTGACATTACGGTCTGCCCTCACCCGGTGGGACAGGGAGAACTAGTCGAATGTGGATTTAATCCAACCGATGGATGTGTATTGGAAATAGTACCTGCCCCCACACATTTTGCCAGAACAGGTTACGGGGGCAAAGGGAAATACTGTGTCTCTACCATGGCACATTCATATCGGTACAATGGCTTACAATGCCAGATCTCGCAACCAAACTTTTGCTTCACAGCCCTACGACCTCACAATAGGACAAGCCCGCATTATCCAGGTTAGACACCGAGGCCCAAAATCATTAACGCCACAGATCAGCTCCACGATCACCTGCAGGATTATGACGAGCCAGAGCAGGCCCCTATCCCACATTTAGTTGCAGTATTAAGGGGACTAAGACTCAGAGTAGGCCAGTGTGTCAGACTCTACCACCAACTACAGACAAAGATTGAAATACTGGAGAAGGATACTGACCAAGAGTTTCAAAACCAGAGTTGGTGGAGGAGGGTCTGGGACTGGAGCACGAACGTAAACATCCACCCCTGGATTGGAATAATATCACACATACTGGTAGGGATACAGCTGGTCTTAGCACTAACATGGAGAGTCATGGCCTGTCGATCCTGCAGGCATTATGCACGACAAAGGAGTATCAGAACAAGGGCTCAAGTAAATAAAGTGACTTGTCCAGCAGAGGGACAGGGGAATCTGAACTATATCAATTTGATCGAAGCAACTGGGACTTCTGAACCACGTGACTGGCGAGCACGTTGTGACAGGAAGTACCGGGTGGTACATAAAAATATAAGTCGAGTAAAAAATAATGTTGTCGGTTAAAGGAGACTAGGATTAGTCCATTACCGAAAGGGGGGATTGTTGTAGGGCAAAGGCAAAGGCACCTGCTGAATATATGTATGCATATATGTATGTGTAAAATGGTAACCAGCTACAAAATGGCTGCCAGGGATTCTGCAAAGCATTCGGGGAATTCAGCTAACAGTTAGCTTGAATACATTTTTGTGTAGCTGATGACACTGCAGTTCCATGTACAGGAACACTGGAAAGAGCGAGCTCAGCAGAACGTCCTTAATCAACAAACCACAGACAAGATGTCCCAGCAGAATACTGAACAAAGAAATTCCTGTGACTGTATAAGGATAAGGAGGTTAGGTGCAGACAGAACCCAAGGACGTAGAGATAAGGGGATCTGGAGAATCTCACGAGGCCATGAATAAGCCCCAGCTAAAACATGAGGTGATCACACAGTCCCCTGGTGCCTGGGGGCCAATTCCATTGTCCCAGTGGAATCGATTTGTAATTTATAGTCCTTATGATTGGATTGTGTCCAGCTGACATGGGCTAAGTAATTGTAATGAACTGTTGTAAAACATATAAATATCGATGAATTTCTTTGTTCGGTGGAGTGGAATGCCTGGAGTTGGACCAGAGGCTCTCCTCCCGCCTGTGTAATAAAGGCCATTTTGGGATTGGAACCGATCCCGAATGTCGAGTGATTCTTCCAGAAAAAGATTTGTGCTAACATAACCCGTGCTGTACCAGCCATGGGAGAGATTGATGGGAAAGTGTAGAGGGAGCTTTACTCTGTATCTAACCCCGTGCTGTACCTGCCCTGGGAGAGATTGATGGGACAGTGTAGAGGGAGCTTCACTCTGTATCTACCCCCGTGCTGTACCAGCCCTGGGAGAGATTGATGGGACAGTGTCGAGGGAGCTTTACTCTGTATCTACCGTGTACTGTACCTGCCCTGGGAGGCTTTGATGTGACTGTGTAGTGGTAGCTTTACTCTGTATTTAACATTATTGTCCTTTTTAATCCACTTGTTTCACACCAAAACAAATCGTAAACATGATGTGAATTTAACGCCACGTGATTCTTTGAAATCATCTTTAAATGATTGGGTAAAACCACTCCTTCTGGCACCGAAAAACAGCTTTGATTGCAGGTCTCGGCGATAAATTTTATAACACCATTTTTAAATTCAAAACCTAATAAAATTGACGACATGCAGCCAACGTGCAAAAGTAAGAATTCTTTTAATCACCGTTAATTAGCCGATAACCTTCTTCAGAATGAAATAAATAATAATATCATTACTGAGGAACAGTGGTATCTTCAATCATTCATTTTCTCTTTACATGTGATGAAGTTTTATCCCTATCTCATTTACACGCTGTATGAGAATGGTTTAAAATTGTAAGTGTTTATGACTCAGTTGTAAAACCATTGATTGTGTGTGTGCCGATTCTTGATAGGAGGAGCACTTGAGACCGTAGTTCCAGTTCTTTCTATGTATCAATAGAATCAATTTCCTCCAGTTTCTTTCAACCCAATAACATAATTTATTTCGAGTGGGCTGGATGGAGGAACATGATCCATGTAATAAATTGTTATCGTTTTACTTGAACTGAATGCTCATAAAATATTGGAGTGGGAACTAATTGGATAATAGCACAGCTGGCAACATTTGCGGAATAGGTTCGTGCAGCCAAAACGCACAATGACAACCTGGGACTGTGTGGCACCGAATACTCCGGGAAAAACAGTTAAACACTTCGTCCCTGGGTGGGCTCGAACCACCAACCTTTCAGTTAACAGCCGACGCGCTAAGCCATTGCGCCACAGAGACTGATGGAAGTATAAGGTTCAAGGCATCCCAAACCAGGGTGTCAGACAGTTAAAGCTTCAGATTGCTCTGACCGGGATGGAACTTGTCCACTCTCAGTGGTACTTTTCACAAATAAATGGAGGGACATTCATTGTGGATGTGTGGAAGTAGTCTGGTCCCGCACACGGCAGACACTTCCACGTCACCGCCAACCAGCTCTCCCACAACCGGTGTGATCTACCTTCCAGCCTTCCAGTGCCTTGTCTGTGACAAAGTATTCTGATTGTCCCGAAGCCGGTGTTAGGTTTAAATTCCTTTTCAGCTCCTGACTGCGGATATTCCTGTGATAAAAGAGGAACTAAATGCTAACAGGGATAGTTGGATTCACCGTTTCTTTGCTTGGTGAAATGTCAAAGATTGAAAGCGACACACATCAACCCCAAACCTCCCGTGAGATGGAAGCCCAGTTGCTGTTTCAAGCTTGAAGGCGGGAACAAGCAGAACTTATTCAAAGAAAGTCCAATTCCCTGAGACGCCTGATTATTTGCACCAAACTCCTTTGCAAAGATTTGAGGTTCATGTTTGGTGATCTGGGTACATCTTGTACCAAACTACAGCACTTCAAACATAACTCAACGGCCTTAAAGCGCTTTGGGGTGACATGAGTTCCTGAAAGGCACTGCAGAAATGGAAGTCCTTCTTTGCAAAAGCTCGATGCAATTTCAAAATTTGCGAGCAATATCAGGGCTCCTCTGGGATCCCTCGTAAATTTCAATGAACAACTCCGAAGGGAGAATCATAGCCCGAGACCAACGAGCCAACTGTTTGACAAACGTGAAGATAAGGTTCAACCATGATCAAAGCATTTTTGTGTGTGTCGCTATTCAGAACATAAGAACTTAAGAACTAGGAGCAGTAGTAGGCCATATGGCCCCTCGAGCATGCTCCGCCATTTAATATGATCATGGCTGATCCGGTCATGGACACATCCCTGCCGCTTCCCCATAAGCCTTATTCCCTTATCAGTTAAGAAGCTATCTCTGTCTTAAATTTATTTAATGTCATGGCTTTCTCAGCTCTCTGAGGCAGTGAGTTCGGCAGATTTACAACCCTCTGAGAGAAGAAATTCCTCCTCATCACAGATTTAAATGGGCGGCCCCTTATTCTGAGATTATGCCCCCCAGTTCTAGTCTCCCCTATCAGTGGAACCATCCTCTCTGCATCCACCTTATCAAGCTCCCTCATTACCTTATACATTTCGATAAGATCACCTCTCATTCTTCTGAATTCCAATGAGTAGAGGCCCAACCTACTCAACATTTTCTCATAAGTCAACCACTCATCTCCGGAGTCAACCCAGTGAACCTTCTCTGAACTGCCTCCAAAGCAAGTATATCCTTTCGTAAATATTGTAAGTGTTTGTGATCCTCGCTCAATTGCCAGACGGACGGTTTGAATTGCCCCCACCTTACGAAAGTTCTAGATCTGAGAATTATTATTCAGAGTGTAAATTAAATGAGTCACGGAAAGGGATGCTTCGGTGATAAATCATAGTATATTTATTTGGTGTAACATACACTGGCTATAACATGCACTGCTAAACGAGATGTCTCTGTGGAGAATAAAATCCCGGTTACAAACAACATACATACAGTACAGAAATGAACCTAGTAACACGCAGTAATTCCCTGGTGGATTCTAACCCCACCCCTACCAATGAATTACCCTCCCCAGAATAGCCCTGAAAAGCTTCACTTATGAGAAAACCCTGAGCCCTTACCCAGCTGGCCTGGGATATCTGGTTACTGGCTTGGGACACTCGCGACTATATTCACCACCACACGCAGCCCGTTTCCTTGCTCAGCTCAGCTGTGGGAAGTCACTGCCTGGTCTTCAGTCTCGGTGGCTTCTTCTGCAGTACTGCGGCCCCTTCCTCTGGTACATCGATCGGTGGAGCGAGAGCAAGAGGGAGCGGGGGCTCTCTCTAGACATAAGTTACAAGCTGCAAGCTTCACATCAAGCTCCAAGCTAAAAATAAAGTGGAAAGGACCCTGTCTTTAGAAAACATAGAAAACATAGAAAATAGGTGCAGGAGTAGGCCATTCGGCCCTTCTAGCCTGCACCGCCATTCAATGAGCTCATGGCTGAACATTCAACTTCAGTACCCCATTCCTGCTTTCTCGCCATACCCCTTGATACCCCTAGCAGTAAGGACCTCATCTAACTCCTTTTTGAATATATTTAGTAAATTGGCCTCAACAACCTTCTGTGGTAGAGAATTCCACAGGTTCACCACTCTCTGGGTGAAGATGTTCCTCCGCATCTCGGTCCTAAATGGCTTACCCCTTATCCTTAGACTGTGACCCCTGGTTCTGGACTTCCCCAACATTGGGAACATTCTTCCTGCATCTAACCTGTCTAACCCCGTCAGAATTTTATATGTTTCTATGAGGTCCCCTCTCATTCTTCTGAACTCCAGTGAATACAAGCCCAGTTGATCCAGTCTTTCTTGATAGGACAGTCCCGCCATCCCGGGAATCAGTCTGGTGAACCTTCGCTGCACTCCCTCAATAGCAAGAATGTCCTTCCTCAGGTTAGGAGACCAAAACTGTACACAATAGTCCAGGTGTGGCCTCACCAATGCCCTGTAC
Source organism: Pristiophorus japonicus (assembly GCF_044704955.1). Taxonomy (NCBI): domain Eukaryota; kingdom Metazoa; phylum Chordata; class Chondrichthyes; family Pristiophoridae; genus Pristiophorus; species Pristiophorus japonicus. Next base: position 1,041,645 of record NW_027251897.1, read on the forward strand.
AACTGTAGCAACACCTCCCTGCCCCTGTACTCAAATCCCCTCTCTATGAAGGCCAACATGCCATTTGCTTTCTTAACCGCCTGCTGCACCTGCATGCCAACCTTGAATGACTGATGTACCTTGACACCCAGGTCTCTTTGCACCTCCCCTTTTCCTAATCTGTCACCATTCAGATAATAGTCTGTCTCTCTGTTTTTACCACCAAAGTGGATAACCTCACATTTATCCACATTATACTTCATCTGCCATGCATTTGCCCACTCACCTAACCTATCCAAGTCGCTCTGCAGCCTCACAGCATCCTCCTCGCAGCTCACACTGCCACCCAACTTAGTGTCATCCGCAAATTTGGAGATACTACATTTAATCCCCTCATCTAAATTATTAATGTACAGTGTAAACAGCTGGGGCCCCAGCACATAACCTTGCGGTACCCCACTAGTCACTGCCTGCCATTCTGAAAAGTACCCATTTACTCCTACTCTTTGCTTCCTGTCTGACAACCAGTTCTCAATCCATGTCAGTACACTACCCCCAATCCCATGTGCTCTAACTTTGCACATCAATCTCTTGTGTGGGACCTTGTCGAACGCCTTCTGAAAGTCCAAATATACCACATCAACTGGTTCTCCCTTATCCACTCTACTGGAAACATCCTCAAAAAATTCCAGAAGATTTGTTAAGCATGATTTCCCTTTCACAAATCCATGCTGACTTGGACCTATCATGTCACCTCTTTCCAAATGCACTGCTATGACATCCTTAATAATTGATTCCATCATTTTACCCACTACCGATGTCAGGCTGACCGGTCTATAATTCCCTGTTTTCTCTCTCCCTCCTTTTTTAAAAAGTGGGGTTACATTGGCTACCCTCCACTCCATAGGAACTGATCCAGAGTCAATGGAATGTTGGAAAATGACTGTCAACGCATCCAGTATTTCCAAGGCCACCTCCTTAAGTACTCTGGGATGCAGTCCATCAGGCCCTGGTGATTTATCGGCCTTCAATCCCATCAATTTCCCCAACACAATTTCCCGGCTAATAAGGATTTCCCTCAGTTCCTCCTCCTTACTAGACCCCCCGACCCCTTTTATAACCGGAAGGTTGTTCGTGTCCTCCTTCGTGAATACCGAACCAAAGTACTTGTTCAATTGGTCCGCCATTTCTTTGTTCCCCGTTATGACTTCCCCTGATTCTGACTGCAGGGGACCTACGTTTGTCTTTACTAACCTTTTTCTCTTTACATATCTATAGAAACTTTTGCAATCCGTCTTAATGTTCCCTGCAAGCTTCTTCTCATACTCCATTTTCCCTGCCCTAATCAAACCCTTTGTCCTCCTCTGCTGAGTTCTAAATTTCTGGGAGTCTTGCTACCCCTATCTTTCCTGCCAATCTTTAAAACCCCTTTGATTCTAAGCACGGGTACTTAGTCAGTGATGGGCCATCCCACCCATGCACTGGGCTGATGGCACTTAGTCTGGTCATTTCTCTGAGCCTTTGTGTTGGGAAAGACCCAGCTCCTCATTGGCTGGCCAGGCTGGTGGGTTCATTGTTCTGTGTCTCCTTCTGAGATGGAGGTGAGAAGTGCTTTTACAAATTAGAGTTGCTTTGTCAGTGGCCCCCCTTCCTGGCCGACAGCTCTTTTGTCAATGGATGACTGACAGGTCTTTTGTCCCAGCTAACTTCCATGCGTTCTCTGGAGTTTTAACAAAACCAGCTTTTTCACATATCTGCGCACGGTGTCCCCAGCACAGGGAAAATAGCCTCAGAAAAATAAAATCCACAAAATATTCTCGACTGAGTTCATTCTTTACACAGAAACTTTGCGATCTCTTCATTCTGCTCTGCTAATTATCGATCTTGCCACGTAAAAAGTGCGTTGGCATTGCAATGCATTAATGTAAAATTAATGAAAAGAAAATGCAACGTTTTGTCGAGTGCAAAACATGCACTGCCTGCATTTCAAAAAGCGTTGCTTTTATTCATCCTGCGGAATGCATATTGCACAGATAATCTCAGCACACATTGTGCAGGCAAAGGCAGCATTGGACAACAAAGTGATTTGTCCTCCGCTGATTTGTAGCAGATAACTGACGGTTGAACACACAATTTGACAACTAGACTTGTAGATCAAGCATCAATGAAAAAGGCAACAAAACTGCCCACCAGCACCAGGTGTCTTTCACTTGTTTGTCCCAAATTTTCAGCAGCTGGGACAACAAGAATTTAGGTTTTACTGAGATTTGAACTCAGATCACTAGATTAAAGTCAAGAGGGCTCACCATTACACCATGGAACCAACTATGCCAAAACTTTTGAAACATACTTCGTCACAGACAAGGCACTGGAAGGCTGGAAAGTAGATCACACCGGTTGTGGGAGAGCTGGTTGGTGGTGACATGGTAGTGTTTGCAGTTTGCGGGGCAAGACTGCTTCCACACATCCACAATGAATGTCCCACCATTTAGTTGGGAAAAGTACAACTGAGAGTGGATAAGTTCCATCCCGGTCGGAGCAATCTGAAGCTTTAACTGACTGACACCCTGGTTTTGCATGTCTTGCAGTGTGTATCTGTGGCGCAATGGTTTCGCGCATTCAACTGGTAACTGAAAGGTGGGTAATCCAAACCCATCTCCGGGCGAAGCCTTTTAATGTTTTTCCCCGAGGATTCGGTGCCGCACAGTTCCGGGTTGTCATTGTGCATTTTGGCTGCACGAATATATTCCGCAAACATTGCAAGCTTTGCAGTTATCCAGTGAGTTCCCACTCCAATACTTTTATGAGCATTCAGCACAAGTAAAATGATAACAATTTTTTTACATGGATCATGTTCCTCCATCCAGTCCAATCAAAATAAATTATGTTATTGTGTTTAAAGGAACTGGTGAAAATTGATTCTATTGATACATATATCGAACTGGAACTTCGGTCTCAAGTGCTCCTCCTATCAAGAATAGACACACACACAATCAATGGTTTTACAACTGAGTCATAAACACTTACAATTTCTCATACATCATGTAAATGAGATAGGGATAAAAATTCATCACATGTAAAGAGAAAATGAATGATTAAAGATACTACTGTCCCTCAGTAACTATATTATTATTTATTTCATCCTGAAAAAGGTTATCGGTTATTTAACGGTGATTAAATGAATTCTTATTGTTTGAATTGAAAAAAGCTGTTACAAAAGTTACCGCCCTGACCTGGAATCGAAGCTGTTTTTCTGTGGTATAAGGAGTGGTTTTACCCAATCATTTAAAGGAGATTTCAAAGAATCACGTGGCGTTCAATTCAGATCAAGGTTACGATGCGTTTCGGTGTGCAACATGTGGATTGAAAAGGACAATAATGACACCAAGCATTACGATGCAGCGATGCAGCAATGCAGCGTTCCCTGGTGGTCCAGTGATTAGGATTCGGCGCTCTCACCACCGCGGCCCTGGGTCGATTTCCGGCCAGGGAAATTGCACTTCCATCAAAATTAAAAACCTTACAAGAAAGAGTTACATGCATCTCATGTGGTAAAAAAGATTCATTGATTTAAACACCATTAATTAATCCATTGTTGAACTTCAATCATTTATTTTGACCTGAGGATGTAAGGAACTTTTATCCCGACCTCATTGTATTTTAGGAGCATGGTCCAGCCCCGGTATCTCCACCTGTGAAAGTAGGAAACTGCTAGAAATACACAACAGGACGGGTAGCCTTTGACAAACAATTAAACCCAGGTTACAGACTCTCTTCCTTCCCTGCCCTTTGCGGGACACTTGTTCCCCTTTCATTTTACAGACTGACTGAGTTACTCACCGCGGGGAGAGAGTCGGTGCCTCCGCGGCCCCACTGTGCTAACATGGAAGATAACACGATGGGGATGTGGGGTGGTGGGTGGGGATCAGTCACATGTTTGTGTAAAGGGCAGCGGAGGAGAAGGATTGACAGCTGTCAGTGAGGGACAGAAGTTGTTTAAGGTGAGCCAACACATTCCCGATCAGCACCGAAGGCATTCACGGGTCAGCTGCCCTCTGCTGTACTTCTGGTCAGAGCGGATTCCGCAGTGGAGCCGTTATTACATTTGCTTTACACGCAAAATGATCCCGTGCAGGAAGATTTTGTTTAAACTTGCTGTGGATGAACAGCCAGGGGCGAGTTTATTCTCCTGTCAAAAGGGCGACAGTTGCTTCTCCCTTATTCTTTAATTGCTCTTTATTTCACTTCACTAAATAGATATATTTGAGTGAGAGAAATTGTTCCAGAGTGTCGCACACTTCATCTTTTGTTCCCCATTAAACACGTAAAATGAGGCCGTGAAATAAATACAGAAAACAAAGCAGAGGGATACAGACAAGAGGAAGAGAGAAGGGGAAATACTGTCCCCACCCAGAACTAATGCAGAAACCCCTCTGCTGCGCTCGGGGTGGCCACCCACAGGCTGGATACACTAACGTCCCAACAGCTCATTGACTGTCGGAGTGGGACTGTGCGATGCTTCAGAAGACAGGACGAAAAAGCAAAGTCACTGATTCAGTCCCATGTGCTTCTCTGACTGACACTGGGGAAACGGTGAGACAGATTTTGGAGCATAGGTCTGGTTATTGTGAAACAGCAAAGAAAATATTACGTCTGTAATGAAATTATTTAATGCGTATCCTGCTCGTTTCGTGGTTAGGCATTCACAGAGGAAGCCCGAGTTCGGAAAGTAACTTTTTAATTCAAACTTTTTTCAAATAATCACATGCAATTAATTAAACTCTGTGGGAGGCGGGGTGATTAAAACATCACCGATCAGAAAGGAATTGTCCGCGGGAAGCCTCCAACCAGAATTTTTGGGCTAATATTCCCACCCGAATTGTTTTGCAGACTTACAGTCAATACTTCGATAACTGAACTGTAATAATTTCAGGAGCTTTCATCATAGACGATATTTTACACCCTATCTGACTTAACACACTCTGAATTTTTGAAATTGGTTGATAATGTTTATTGCTCAGAAGACAAGGAACCTGGGGTACTTTTTTCAATTTATTTCACAGCAATTATATTCTAAAATAATGTTTTTGCCCCGGCTCGAACCTGGGACCTTTCGTGTCTGAGACAAACGCAATGACCGCTACAGTACAGAAACCACTGCTAAACTTGGTGCCCAGAGAGAAGTGTTAAGCCAGAAGGTGTAATTCTGAGTCCCTTTCTGTGAAAAAATCTTTTCACAAACATCTCTCTGACCGAAGCTGCACAAGTCAAAAATGTTCTTTTCAAAGTCGTCATACTCCCAAATTAACGCACCCCCCGAATCTTCTGGATTAGAAAGCTCTAGTTGTGCCGACTCAATCCATAAATCTGACTTTACTCACCCTGTATTTTAGGAGATTGGTTTAAAATGTTCATTGCTCATAAGACACGGAACCTGGGGCTACTTTTGTTCAATGTATTTCACAGCAAATATATTCTAAAATAAAGCACGCGCCCAGGCTCAAACCAGGGACATTTCATGTGGGAGGTGAACATGATAACGGCGACACTACGTAAACCTTTCCTGAACCCAGCCCCCGGTTCGTCATTTGTACCACAATTAAACCCAATGAGATCGGAATAAAAGTTCCTCACATGCTCATGGCAAAATAAATGGTAAAAGATTTACAAAATAATTTATGTATTAATTAATGATGTTCAAGTCAATGATTCTTATTTTTTATACATGATTTGCATATAGATCTGTAAAATAAATGATCTCTTTTTTTTTTATAAGGATTTGAACTAAAAGTACAACTTCCGAGGGTGGGAATTAAACCCAGGACACAACGTTGAGGGCATAGACTCCTGGCCACTCGACAACCAGGGACCGATATACCTTTTTATTGCTGCATCTTTATAGTTAATGACATTATTGTCATTTTCAGTTCACTTGATTCACACCGAAACAGATTGTAACTGTTGTGTATGCATGCCTGTTTACTGTGTGATGTCTGTAACATTGCTATGCAACACTGAATGTACTCTTACACTGTACACACTTGACATACACCAGAGGAGGCTGCTGCTTGAGACCGAAAGGTTACCTGCAACCCAGTATATAAAGGAGCTCACAGCTTGGTGTCCTCAATCGAGGAGCTTCAAGTAAAGGACTTCACGTCTACACAGTTTAAGTATCATACCCTGCCTGGTGGAGCCATTATTAAAGGTCCCGACAGGAAACGTGATCTGAAATTCACGCCACTTGAGATCACATTCAAATGATTCACTGAATCCAGCCCTTGTACCACCGCAACACAAGTTCGATTTTTGGTCAGGGAGATAATATTTACAACACAGTTTTCAAACTAATAGCCCTATATAAATGTCAACATGCAGCAAATGTGAAAAAATGAAATCATTTAATCATGTTCAATTAACCGATAACTTTCTTTTGCAGAATTAAAGAAATGATAATATGGTGACTGAGGGATAGTGGTACATAAGAACATAAGAACAGAAGAATTAGGAACAGAAGTCGGCCATCGAGCCCCTCGAGCCTGCTCCGCCATTCAACAAGATCATGGCGGATCTGGCCGAGGACTCAGCTCCACTTATCCTCCCGCTCCTAATAACCCTTAATTCCCTTATTGGTTAAAAATCTATCTATCTGTGACTTGAATACATTCAATGCGCTTGCCTCAACTGCTTCCTTGGGCAGAGAATTCCACAGATTCACAACCCTCTGGGAGAACGAATTCTTTCTCAACTCGGTTTTAAAATGGCTCCCCCGTATTTTGAGTCTGTGCCCCCTAGTTCTAGTCTCCCCGACCAGTGGAAACAATCTCTCTGCATCTATCTTGTTATCCCTTTCAATATTTTAAATGTTTCTACATGAACCTTCTGAACTCCAAGGAGTAAAGACCCAGTCTACTCAATCTATCATCATAAGGTAACCCCCTCATCTCCGGAATCAGCCGAGTGAATCGTCTCGGTAGCCCCTCCAAAGCTAGTATATCCTTCCTTAAGTAAGGTGACCAAAACGGCATGCAGTACTCCAGGTGCAGCCTTCCCAATACCTTATAAGTGGCAGCAGGACCTCCCTGCTTTTGTACTCCATGCCTCTTGCAATGAAGGCCAACATTCCATTCGCCTTCCTGATTACCTGTTGCACCTGCAAACTAACTTTTTGGGATTCATGCACAAGGACCGCCAGGTCCCTCTGCACCGCAGCATGTTGTAATTTCTCCCCATTCAAATAATATTCCCTTTTACTGTTTTTTTTTCCAAGGTGGATGACCTCACACTTTCCGACATTGTATTCCATCTGCCAAATCTTCGCCCATTCATTTAAGCTATCTAAATCTCTTTGCAGCCTCTCTGTGTCCTCCACACAACCTGCTTTCCCACTAATCTTTGTATCATCTGCAAATTTTGTTGCACTGCACTCTGTCCTCTCTTCCAGGTCATCTCTGTATATTGTAAATAGTTGTGGTCCCAGCACCGATCCCTGTGGCACACCACTATCCACCGATTTCCAACCTGAAAAGGGCCCATTTATCCCATCTCTCTGCTTTCTGTTAGCCAGCCAATTCTCTATCTATGCTAATATATTTCCACTGACTCCGCGTACCTTTATCTTCTGCAGTAACCTTTTGTGTGGTACCTTATCGAATGCCTTTTGAAAATCTAAATACACCACATCCATCGGTACACCTCGATCCAACATGCTCGTTATATCCTCAAAGAATTCCAGTAAATTAGTTGAACATGATTTCCCCTTCATGAATCCATGCTGCGTCTGCTTGATGGCACTACTCCTATCTTGATGTCCTGCTATTTCTTCCTTCATGATAGTTTCAAGCATTTTCCCTACTTCAGATGTTAAACTAACCAGCCGAGAGTTACCTGCCTTTTGTCTGCCGCCTTTTTTAAACAGAGGCGTTACATTAGCTGCTTTCCAATCCGCTGGTACCTCCCCAGAGTCCAGAGAATTTTGGTAGATTATAACGAATGCATCTGCTATAACTTCCGCCATCTCTTTTACTACCCTGGCATTTCATCAGGACCAGGGGACTTGTCTACCTTGAGTCCCATTAGCCTGTCCAGCACTACCCCCCTAGTGATAGTGATTGTTTCAAGGTCCTTTCTTCCCACATTCCTGTGACCAGCAATTTCTGGCATGGTTTCTGTGTCTTCCATTGTGAAGACCCAAGCAAAATAATTGTTTAAGGTCTCAGTCATTTCCACATTTCCCATTATTAAATCCCCCTTCTCATCTTCTAAGTGACCAACATTTACTTTAGTCACTCTTTTCCGTTTTAGATATCAGTAAAAGCTTTAACTATTGCTTTTTATGCTTTGCACAAGTTTACCTTCGTAATCTATCTTTCCTTTCTTTATTGCTTGCTTCGTCATTCTTTGCTGTCGTTTAAAATTTTCCCATTCTTCTATTTTCCCACTAACTTTGGCCACCTTATACGCATTGGTTTTTAATTTGATACTCTCCTTTATTTCCTTGGTTATCCACGGCTGGTTATCCCTTCTCTTACCGCCCTTCTTTTTCACTTGAATATTTTTTTGTTGAGCACTATGGAAGAGCTCCTTAAAAGTCCTCCACTGTTCCTCAATTGTGCCACCGTTTAGTCTGTGTTTCCAGTCTACTTCAGCCAACTCTGCCCTCATCCCACTGTAGTCCCCTTTGTTTAAGCATAGCATGCTCGTTTGAGACACTACTTCCTCACCCTCAATCTATATTACAAATTCAACCATATTGTGATCACTCATTCCGAGAGGATCTTTTACGAGCCTCAATCATTCATTTTCTCTTTCCATGTGATGAACTTTTATCCCTATCTTGTTTACACAATGTATTTTAGGAGAATGGTTTAAAATTTTAAGTGCTTATTGTCATGTATTCAACCAACATTGTAACCCATATATAATCTGACCTCAGTTGTACATGAGAAAAATGACCACTAGGAGGTGAACTTGTGGGAGATACTCCTAACCTGGACCTTCAGGTATAAAAGGGGAAGCTCCACCCACTTTCATCACTTGAGTGCAAAGGAACAAAGGACAGGCCACAGACTGACCTTCTATCAAGCATGGGCCTCGTGTGCATTTATACTGTAGAGTACGGATGTATCAATGGCGACAAGAAATTGGGATTTTAACCATGTGAGCATGGCCGCTAGCAGAATAGACGAGAGATACTGTGTTAAGGAATGGTTGGGACAGAGAATCAACATTGTTGAAGCAGAACACAGTTCTCCAGGCAGACAAGGGCAATCGGGCATGCCCCAACATGTAGTCGAACCCAGAGGGGGAGTTCGACAGAGATAATGACAAGCTGAACGGCGATTCACGCCATTGCAAGGGACAATGTGGCCAGTAATGGGGCCATCAACACTTGTTATTGGCACACTCAAGGACAGTCACAGGGGTTGTCAGGGACGATTGACTAGCAAGGGACCTTTTGTTTCCAACAACAGCTCATGTTGGAGGCATGGAGGCACAAACTCAGCCGGAGTTTGCAGAGTTGAGCAAAATGCCTACAGAAATTGCAGAAATGAACGCTGGGGGAAATCGCTGGAAGCTGAAGTTCAGTGAGTTCATGTGGAGCACGTATACAGTTCATACACCAGGACGCCACCGATAATGATGAAAGTGCTCCTCAGTGGCATCCCAGTATCAATGGAGCGAGACACGGTGGCTAGCCAGTCCCTGATGGGTATCAAAAATTTGAAAGGTTGTGGGCGTCCAAGGCCAATAGGCCAAAATTATCACCGATTGACGCACAACTATGGACATACACCAAGGAGATCATTCCGGTGCTTGGCAGCGCCACGGTAATCGAGACCCACAAAGATTCGGAGAACAGGTTGCCACTCTGGGTTGTCCCGGGGGACGGTCCCGCACTACTGGGGAGGAGTTGGCTTGCTGTCATGAACTGGAAATGGGGCAATGTCAATGCTATTTCCTCTGTGGAGCGAGTATCATGCTCACAGATCCTGCACAAATTTGACTCATTATTTCAACCCGGCATTGGCACTTTCATGGGGGCCAAGGTAGTGATTCACATAAACCCGGAAGCCAGGCCAGGACACCACAAGGCCAGAGCGGGTCCATACGTGATGCGGGAAAAGATAGAAGGTGAATTGAACCGCCTGCTGAGGGAAGGTAACATTTTGCCAATCGAATTCAGTGACTGGGCGAGCCCGATTGTACCGGTGTTCAAGGCGGATGGGTCGGTTAGGATATATGGTGATTACAAGGCCACCATCAATCGGGTGTCATTCCAAGACCAGTACCCGCTACCGAGAGCGGAGGACCTCTTTGCGATGCGATCCGGTGGCAAACCTTTTTCAAAATTGGAAGTGACCTCAGCTTACACGACCCAGGAGCTGGCGAGAGAGTTGAAGAAGCTGACCACCATCACGACACACAAGGGGTTGTTTGAGTACAACAGATGTCCGTTCGGGATTCGCTTGGCCGCCGCGATCTTCCAACGAAATATGGAAAGCCTCCTCAAGTCGATTCCAGGGATGGTGGTTATTCAGGACGACATGCTCATCACGGGTTACGATACTGAAGAACACCTCCACAACCTGGAGGAGGTGCTACGCAGACTGGACCGGGTAGGGCTGCGACTGAAAAAGGCGAAGTGCATCTTCCTAGCTGCAGAGGTAGAAGTCCTGGGGATGAGGGTAGGAGTAGACGGGATGGGCCCTACTGAGTGCAAGACGGAAGCGATCCAGAGAGCACCCAGACCCCGTAACACGACCGAGCTGCGTTTGTTCCTGGAGCTCCCCAACTATTTGGTAACTTTCTTCCCAAATTGAGCACGCTGCTAGAGCCGCTACACGTGCTCCTAAGCAAAGGTCGCGAATGGGTCTGGGGGGACAGCCAGGAAAGGGCTTTTAATAGAGCACACAATTTGTTATGTTCCAACAATCTGTTAACGCGATATGACCCATGTAAGAAACTTGTGTTAACGTGCGATGCGTCGTCCTATGGTGTCGGGTGTGTGTTGCAGCATGTCAATGCCAAGGGTCAGTTACAGCCGGTAGCTGAGGCCTCCAGAAGTCTGTCCCAGGCAGAAAGGGGCTACGGGATGATAGAAAAGGAGGCGCTCGCACATGTATATTCGGTAAAGAAAATGAACCAATACCTGTTTGGCAGGAAATTTGAGCTGGAGACAGATCACAAACCCCTAATATCACTTTTGGCCGACAAAAAGGCCATAAATGCAAACGCATCGGTCCGCATACAGAGTTGGGCACTCACGTTAGCCACCTATGACTACACAATTCGGCACAGACCGGGCACTGAAAACTGCGCCGATGCACTCAGCAGGCTCCCACTGGCCACCACTGAGGGGGCTACCGAGCATGCTGCTGAGATGGTCATGGCAGTTGAAGCTTTCGGAAGCGAAGGCTCACCTGTGACAGCCCGTCAGATTAAAGTCTGTACAAATAGAGACCCGCTATTGTCTCTAGTCAAGAAATGTGTCCTGAATGGGGACTGGGCAGCCACGTACAAGGCATGCCCTGAGGAATTTAAACCATTTCAAAGGGGCAGGGATGAACTCTCGATTCAGGCTGATTGCCTACTGTGGGGAAACCACGTAGTCATGCCCCAGATGGGCAGAGAGATATTCATCAGAGAACTCCACAATGAGCATCCGGGCATTGTCATGATGAAGGCAATTGCCAGGTCACACGTTTGGTGGCCAGGGATAGATGCAGATCTGGAACTTTGTTTTCGCAGGTGCAACACGTGTGCCCAGCTGGGCAATGCACCCAGGGAAGCCCCCCTTAGCCCCTGGCCATGGCCCGCCAAGCCTTGGTCACGCATCCATGATGACTACGCAGGTCCTTTCATCGGAAAAATGTTTTTGGTTGTAGTAGACGCCCACTCCAAATGGATCGAGTGTGACATTTTAAATTCGAGCACATCCTCTGCCACGGCAGACAGTCTACGGGCAATGTTCGCCGCCCACGGTCTACCAGACATCTTGGTCAGCGACAATGGTCCAGGACTTCATGGCAGGCAATGGAATTAACCATGTCAGAAAGGCACCGTTCAAGTCAGCCTCAAAAGGCCTGGCAGAACGAAAAGTGCAGATAATCAAACAGGGGATGCTCAGAATCCAAGAGGGTTCCCTACAAAGCCAATTATCACGCCTCCTGTTGGCCAATAGATCCCGACCACACTCGCTCACTGGGGTTCCACCCGTAGGGCTGCTAATGATAAGGACGCTCAAAACCAGTTATCCCTTATACACCCCACCATGAAAGAAATTGTTGAGAGCATGCGCCAATCACAATATAACTACCATGACAGGAATGCGAGGGCACGATATATTGGTGTAAACGACCCTGTTGTTGTCCACAACTACACTGCAGGGCCTAAATGGCTCGCAGGCACTGTGATTGCCAAAGAAGGCAATAGGATTCTGGTAGTTAAACTTACCATTGGACAAATCTGCCGCAAACACGTGGATCAAACAAAAATGAGGTTCAGCAACCCCTTAGAAGAAGCAGAGGAAGAACACGATATAGAGTTCACTCCACCACAGGTGACCGAACACCGGAACCGAAGGGAGAAGAGCCCAGTCACTGTGGGCAGTCCGGATAGGCCTGAGGCACTGCAAACAGCAGACACACAGGCCAGCGCCCAACAACCGGAGCCCCAACTTAGGCGCTCTACAAGAGAGCGTAAACCACCAGAAAGACTCAACTTGTGATCCCAAAAAGACTTTGGGGTAGGAGGTGATGTCATGTATTCAACCAGCATTGTAACCCATGTGTAAACTGAAAAGTTGTACATTGTGAGAACAATGACCACTAGGTGGTGAACTTGTGGGAGACACTGCTAACCTGCACCTTCAGGTATAAAAGGGGAAGCTCCACTCACTTTCATCACTTGAATGCAAAGGAATAAGGGACAGGTCACAGACTGACCTTCTCTCAAGCATGGGCCTCGTGTGCATTTATACTGTACAGTAAGGACGTATCACTTATGACTTCAGGAACCCGGTGCAACTTTTGTTAAAATTAACAGGACCGGGTATTTCACAGAAAAAATCTTCTCTGACATCATGTTTTTAGATCATGCACTGGTCGATCATTCTTCGGTGCAAAGTGGATGAACTGACCCTTCCCCACATTGAACCCCAGTAATCACAGTTAAGGGGATATTTAATAGAGGTTTTCAGAATTATGGTGAAACTGCTTCCACGGGCAGGAGTGTTGGTAACCAGAGGACAAAGACAAGGTAATAGGTAAAAGGAAAAATCCGGGGCCGGGTATGTAGGGTGAGGAGATGTATTTTTACCTGCTCCTGATCCTTACATGTTTATGATCTTATGACTTTTCACAAGAGAACAAACTCGTCCCTGAGCATGTATGAGGAGAAAGCTCCAGAAAATATTCAATATTCCCAACCGGTGAGCTTTCGCGTGTGAGGCGAACGTGTTAACCGCGACACTGCGGAAACATCTCCACTTTCAGCACCAGGTCAGACGGAAATGTTAAGCGAGCAGGTGAACTGCTGAATCCCACTTTATTGGAGTTGGTCGTGGTGCCAAGCAAATGGGTTTTGCTTAATGACGATAATAAAGAAGTGGGACTCGAACCCACACTTCCAGAAAAAACTGCAAACTGAACACAGCACCTGAGACCGCTCGGCCATCCTGACTATTTAATGGTGTATGTGGCCATCTGCAGGTTGATTTTGAACTTTTGTGTCCTGTCACATGAAATCAATGAGGGCCGCAGGCGTATCTCTGTCTGACACCGGGGAAACAGTGAGACAGACCTTGGAGCAAGGGTCTGGTTATTGCCAAACAGCAAAGAAAATATTAATTCTGGAATTATCCAAAAGCAATGTGACCCCGACGTAAAATAATCCGGGGCTCAGTTTTGCCAGTATTTTCACAACTTAATGTTGCAATGTGAAACAATGCAGGAAATCAGTGGTGAAGATAAAATCCCACGGTGCTCATTTTCAAATTCAACACAGTACGATTTGAAATAAAGAGAAAGAATTTTACAGTGAAAAGATTTAGAAGTGTTACTTGTATTTGCGTTTTGAATTAAACTTTGTGGCGTCTGACTCCCGTTCATGCCTCTGCTAAATAAGAAAGGAGGGTTTGACGTTGACCAGACTGCACTGCCCCTGATATTTGTGAGCTCATCCTTTATATTCAGTGGTTTCTCGCCCTTTGATGGGCTGCAGTGTAGCGGATATCAGGTAGGCCTCACACGTGAAAGGTCCCCGATGGATCCGTTTTCTCTCACTGAAAGTTATCTATTTATTGAAGTGAAATAAAGCGCAATTAAGGAATAAGGGAGCCCTTTTGCCAGGAGAATAAATAGCAAATAAAAACAGCAAATGCTGGAAATCTCAGCAGGTCAGGCAGCATTTGCCAGGAGACTAAACTTGCCTCCGATTCTTCATCCACAGTAAGTTTAGGGAAATTCCAACGTCCTAGGCCCGTACAAAGTTTCTATGGATTGCGGGATTTCCGCATATCTTGCCCAGCAAATATCCTCAAAACCTTGCAGCTGAAAAAGCAAGCGCATAGCGTAATTTTACAGGCGCAAGTGTTTAAAAACACTCATAACCACAATAAAATAAAATAAAATAAACACAATGTATTGTGAAAAACTCTGCCAACGAAGGTAAGTTTATTTTTAACCCGAATTACAAAGCTTAAAAAAAATTGGAACTACCTTGTTTTTTTCTAATGCGTTTATTAACTTTAATTTCAATTAATTTTAATTATGTGAGGCCTGTTTTTTATTATTTCTCAGTGTGTGTGTGTTTTTTGTTCTCATGAATAGCACTGAGAACTCGTAGGTACGCGGGTCTCATTGCTATTAATGGGAAAGCTGTGGAATACGGACCTGAATGGCTGAGCAGTCACACGTGGGATCCCTCCGGACGGGAGTGTGCTTCGCAGCGCGGGAAGAGAAGGCCTCCCCAGCGGAATGTACGGTGCCTCCGAGACCACCAGGTAGGCTCGTAAAACATCTCCGGTCGGAAGGGAATTGCCCGCGGGAAGCCTCCACCTGGAATCTTTTGGCCAATATTCCCACCCGGATTGTTTTCCAGACTTACAGTCGAGACTTCAAAAACTGAACTGGAATAATTTCAGGAGCTTTAATCATCGATGACATTTTGCACCCTATCTGACTTAACACACTCTGTATTTTATGAGATTGGTTTAAAATGTTCATTGCTCAGAAGACAAGGAACCTGGGGAACTTATGTTCAACTTATTTCACATTCTAAAATGATATTTCTGCCTGGGCTTGAACTGGGGATCTTTTGTGTATGAAAGACTAACATGATAACTGCTACACTATGGAAACCATTGCTTAACTGCTTGCCCAGAGAGAAGTGTTAAACCAGAAGGTGTAATTCTGAATCCCTTTCTGTGAAAAAGTCATAACACAAACATTTCTCTGACCGAAGCTGCACAAGTCAAAAATGTGCCTTTCAAAGTCGTTAAACTCCCAACTTTCCGTGCCCCCCGAATCTTCTGAATCAGAAAGCTCTCGATGTACCGATTCAATCCATAAATAAGAAATAAAAACAGAATTGCTGGAAATCTCAGCTGGTCAGACAGCATCAGTGTTTTTTCCAGGAGACTAAGCTCGCCTCCGATTGTTCATCCACAGCAAGTTTAAACATAATATAGAATCATGGAACGGTTACAGCACGGAAGTAGGCCGTACGGCCTCTCGAACCCGTGCCGACTCTCAGCTAGTCCCACTCCTCTGACCTTTACCCGTACCCCTGAGATATTTTTCCTTCAGATACTTATCCAAATCCATTTTGAAAGATAAGATTAGTCGGCCTCTGCCACCCTTTCAGGCAGCGCATTCCGGATCCGAACCACTCGCTGCCAAATGGCCTCCTCCTGTTCCAATGTTCCTGTATATAAAGTCTGGGAAACACGAGATCAATTTCTGCCACTCTCACAGCCTTCCTAAATATAGCACCGTCATTCTATTCTCGTAAAACCAGCTCCTGAATTATCGGCCAGCTGTGTTGGTTGGAGCTCTGGTTATGTTCCTGAGACAACATCTACCACTGTGTGTCTGTAGTGTCGTGGTTATCATGTTCCCCAAACACACCAAAGGTCCCCGCGTGGAATCATTTTGAAAACTTTAAAATGGACCGAATGGCCGACTCCTGTTCCTAATTCTTACTTTCTTATGATCTTATGTCCTTTCACTGGAGAACAATCTCTCCCCTGAACATGCTTGAGGAGAAAGTTCCAACAAAATATTTCCACCCGGTGAGCTTTCCCGCGTGTGAGGCAAACGTGTTAAACGCTACACTGCGGACACATCTCCACTTGCAGCACCAGGTCAGACGGAAATGTAAAGCGAGCAGCTGAACTGCTGAATCCCACCTTTAAGGACTTTGTCGTGGTGTCAGAACAAATTCTGGGTGAGCCTCCATTTGCCGGCGAAGTTTGAACTTGCGTTTAGAACTTTTCAAAGAATGACTTGCATTTTTACGTGGCCTTTCAACAACTCAGGATGTCCCCAAGTGATTTAAAGTCAATGAAGTACCGATGGAGCCTTGTAACGTGGGGAAAGATGTGCCCCAATCACCCCACACGCATCTGAACTAGTTCAGAAGCAGGCGAGTGTGTAACCTGGGTCTATAACATAAAGTAATGGGCTCATTAACGATTAAAGCCCATTATTAATCCTCTCACACACCTCAGTTATGTTTATGCAATGCATCGATGGAAACTTCAACAACTAAACTTTACTGCGTTAAGGAACTTTAATTATTGATGAAGTTTTATCCCCTATCTGATTTTACACACACTGTATTTTAGGAGAGTGAGTTAAAATGCCCATCGCTCATGATACAAGGAACCTGGGGCGACTTTTTAAAATGTATCCCACAGAAAAATATTCGCTAAAATAATGTTTCTGTCCGTGATCAAACCGAGGATATTTCACATGTGCAGCGAAGGTGATAACCGTTACACGACGGAAACCTCTGCTTGCACCTCGAAAAAAAGCATTCTGCAGCGTTGCCCCACTTCCCAGCAGCAGATCAAAGCCACAAACAAACCCATCGATTATTCCCACTTCCCCACCTCCACAGATCCTGCCCGACCTGCTGAGTGTTTCCAGCATTTTCTGTTTTTACTGAATACACAAACACAGGTATTCGTTCAAAATCAAACTGGAGGTGGCCACACACAGATCAAACAGAGCCAGAGAGACAGACAGGATCGGGAAACACAGGGAAATGGGACGGAACCAACAGGCGCCTCACCGACAGGGAATGCGATTTACATAATCCTTGCCAGCTCAGTAGATCCAACATGAGGCTCTTATTCTCAGGGTTGTGGGTTTGAGCCCCAGGTTGGGTGAATCATTATTGTTGAATTTTATGTCGCTTTCTCGGGCAAACTTCATTAATTAACCGATCAGCTTCTTTTGCACAGTGAAAGTAATGCTAACTGAGGGAAAGTCGATAATTGAATAATTGGTTCTGTGTTTTGCATGTTAACTGTTGAACCAGATCCCATTTTACACACTGTACTTCAGGCATCTAATTCAGAATGTTCATTGCAACATGAACGTGCCCCTGGGGAAACAGTGAGACAGGTTTTAGAGCAAGGGTCTGGTTATTGTGAAACAGCAAACACAATATCAATTCCGGAAGAACAACAGCTAAATTAACTGATTTGAACACGCAGCCTCCTGATCGGGAGTTAGACCCGTAACCGTTGCACCACGATGTCCAGATTCTACAACAGTCCCAGCGGATCGGAATGTAGAAAATGTAACATCGCTATTCAAGAAAGGAGGGAGTGAGAAAACCGGGAACTACAGGACAGTTAGTCTGACATCAGTCATCGGGAAAATGCTGTAATCCATTGTTAAGGAAGTGGTGTCAGGGCACTTCGAAAATTATAACATGATTTGACAGAGTCAACATGGTTTTATGTAAATGTCATGGGCAGGTACAGAAAATAATCA
Source organism: Pristiophorus japonicus (assembly GCF_044704955.1). NCBI lineage: Eukaryota > Metazoa > Chordata > Chondrichthyes > Pristiophoridae > Pristiophorus > Pristiophorus japonicus. The sequence goes on from NW_027251897.1 coordinate 1,059,632, forward strand.
AATAAGACGAATGTTAAGCTGGCCTTTATATCTAGTGAACTCGATCACCAGCAAGTGATCAGGAAGGCCAATGGAATCTTGGCCTTTATTGCAAAGGGGATGGAGTATAAAAGCAGGGAAATCTTGCTCCAGTTATACAGGGTATTGGTGAGGTCACACCTGGAATACTGCATGCAGTTTTGTTTTCGATATATACGAAAGGATATACTTGCTCTGGAGGCAGTTCAGAGAAGGTTCACTGGTCGATTCCAGAGTTGAGGGGGTTGACTTCTGAGGAGAGGTTGTTAAGTTTGGGCCTCTACTCATTGGAATTCAGAAGAATGGGTTCGTAATCTTATCCAAATGTATAAGATTATGAGGGGGCTCGCCAAGGTGGATGCAGAGAGGATGTTTCCACTGGTGGGGGAGACTAGAACTAGGTCTTAGAATAAGGTGTCGCCCATTTAAAACTGAGATGGGGAGAAATTTCTTCCCTCAGAGGGTTGTAAATCTACGGAATTCGCTGCCACAGAGAGCTGTGGAAGCTGGGACATTGAACATATTTAAGACAGAAATCGATAATTTCTTAAATGATAAGGGGATAAGGGGTTATGGGGAGCGGGCTGGGAAGTGGAGCTGAGTCAATGATCAGATCAGCCATGATCTTATTGAATGGCGGAGCAGGCTCGAGGGACGGTGTGGCCAACTCCTGCTCCTATTTCTTATGTTCGGAAACTGGAACACAAGGGGACAGATGTTGTGTGCAGCTGTACAAAGCCCTGGTTGGACCTCACTTGGGGGACTGTGTTCAGTTCTGGTCCCGCACATGCAGCATCTGCTTTTTTGCCAGAAGACTGAACTCGCCTCCGATTGTTCATCCACAGCAAGTTTAAATATAATGTTCCCGCCCTGGATAGAACCAGGAACTTTTCACATGTAAAGCAAACGTGATAACCGCTACACTACAGAAACCTCTGTCACAAGAAGCACAACAGAGGGGAGCTGAACAGTGAGCTCCCTCGGTGCTGATCGGGACCGATGCTGATGTGGAAGCAAGTCATCCTCGACTTCGGGGGACTGCCTCAGAAGAAGAGAGGAGGATCAGGAATGTGTTGGCTCACCTTAAACAACTTCTGTCCCACACTGAAAGCTCTCAATCCTTCTCCTCCGCTGCCCTTTACAGAAATGTCACGTAATTACCACCCACCATGTTCACTTACACCTCCTCACAGTGGGCCACAGAGACTCCTGCCATCTCCCCGCGATCAGCGAACTCACCCAGTTTGTAAAGTTACACCCGGAACAAGTGTCCCGCAAAGGGCAGGAGAAGCCAGAGAGTCTGTAAACTCAGTGTGTAACAGGAAGTAACGGGGTTATTAACGGTGATTACAGCAATTCATCATCATCATAGGCAATCCCTCGAAATCGAGGAAGACTTGCTTCCAATCTAAAGTGAGTTCTCAGGTGACTGAACCGTCCAGTACAGGAATTACAGTCTCTGTCACAGGTTGGACAGAAATGTTGGGTGGGACTGGTTTGCCACACGCTCCTTCCGATGCCTGTGCATGTGTTCTGCATGTTCTCGACGATGAGACTCGAGGTGCTCAGCACCCTCCAGATGCTCTTCCTCCACTTAGAGTGGTCTTTATCCAGGGACTCCCAGCTGTTGTTGGGGATGTTGCATTTTATGAAGTGGCTTTAAGGGTCCTTAAAACGTTTCCTCTGCTCACCTGGGGCTCGCTTGCCGTGCAGGATTTCAGATTAGAGCGCTTGCTTTTGGAGTGTTGTGTCAGGCATGCGAACAATGTGGCCCGTCTAACGGAGCTGGTCGAGTGTGGTCAGTGCTTAAATGCTGGGGATGTTGGCCTGATTGAGGATGCTAACGTTGGTGCGTCTGTCCTCCGAGGGGATTTGCAAGATTTTGCAGAAACATAATTGATGGTATTTCTTCAACGACTTGAGGTGTCCACTGTATAAGGTCCATGTCTCTGAGCCATACAGGTGGACGGGTATCACTGCAGCCCTGTAGACCATGAGCTTAGTGGCAGATTTGAGGGCCTGGTCTTCGAACACTCTCTTCCTCAGGCGGCCGAAGGCTGCACTGGCGCACTGGAGGCAGTGTTGAACCTCGTCGTCGATGCCTGCCCTCGCTGGTAACAGGCTCCCGAGGTATGCAATTATTCATCCTCTCACAGACCTCAATTATTTTCATGTGATAAACTGATTGAGAATAGAAAGAGGGTTAGTGCTCGGGATCTTAACCGCTCGACCACCAAGGAAAAATTATGATAATGGTGTATATTATATATATGTATATATATCGATATTAATAGAATCATAGAATCAGAAAGTTTCAGCACAGAGTGAGGCCATTTCGGCCCATCGTGTCCGCGCCGGCCGACCAAGAGCTATCCAGCCGAATCCCACTTTCCAGCTCTCGGTCCAGAGCTCTGCAGGTTGCGGCACTTTAAGTGCACATCCACGTATCTTTTAAATGTGGTGAGGGTCCCTCCCTCTACCACCCTTTCAGGCAGTGAGTTCCAGACCCCCACCACCCTCTGGGTGATGAAATGTCCCCTCATATCCCGTCTAACCCTCCCCCAATTATTTTAAATCTATGCCCCCTGGTTGTTGACCCCTCTGCCAAGGGAAACAGGACCTTCCGATCCATTCTATCCAGGCCCCTCAATTTTATACACCTCAATCAGGTCTCCGCTCAGACGTCTCTAATGCAAAGAAAACAGATTCAGCATCTCCAAACTATCCTCACAGCCAAAATTCTCCAGACCAGGCAACATTCTAGTCAATCTCTTCTGCACCCTTTTCGGTGAAATCACATCTTTCCTGTAATGTGGTGAACAGAACTGCACGCGTACTCCAGCTGTGGTGTAGCCAGTGTTTTGTACAGTTCAAGCATAACCTCCTTGCTCTTGTATTCCATGCCTTGACTAATATAGGCAAGTATTCCATAAGCCTTCTTAACCACATTAACTACTGGTCTGCTACCTTCAGGGATCTGCGGACCTGCACTCCAAGATCCCTTTGTTCCTCTACACTTTTCAGTGTCGTACCATTTAATGTGTATTCCCTTGCCTTGTTAAACCTCCCCAAATGCATTACCTCACACTTATCCGGATTGAATTCCATTTGCCACAGTTCTGCCCAACTGACCAGTACATTGATCATCATCATCATAGGCGGTCCCTCGATGAGTTCACAGGTGTTTCGATGAAGGACCCGATGTTCCGGTCCTGAATCCAATTGAGTGGGTGGAAGATGCCTTTGTGTGGATTTTTTTAACGCGGGGTGACCGTTGCACATCAGCCACCACACGGGCTTGACAGAGATGGGTCTTGGTCCAGTGGAAAGGGTTAACCAAGACGACAGGAGACCAGCTCTGCTGCATGGACCCAGTGCCCACACATATCGCAGTGTGGGCTGGGCCCGTGCTGCCCCTGGGCCCTCGGCTCTTCTGGGCATTGTCCCCTCATCTGTCAGACTCCTCCACGATCTGTCACCGCTCTTCCACCATAAACATTCACCGCATCTCGCCAGAAACACTCGCCGCTCATCCGCCCCGACCTTCCCACTCCTCTGTACCTGGGCCCTGCCGATGTTCTTGCTCACGCTCCAAAAAGACGACCAGGGTTAACATAAAACTGTTAACATATATGGAATAAAACTTGAAGCACCTCCCTGAATCACTTATAAGATGTGATTATGGTTTGTTGATCCAGATTCCAGAATCCATGGAGAGATGTTGCCCGTGGTATAAGGTGGTGTGGCTGGATTCCGATGGACTGCATGGATAGCTTATCAACTTCGCTTGTTGTTTTAGTATCATCGCGCTGGTCCCTCGGAGAACAGTGTGAAGTGGTGGGAGGATCAATGTGGCCAGGATTCGTGTCCTGGTCAATATTTATCCCTCAATCAACATCACAGAGACAGATGATCTGGTCATCATCACACTGCTGCCTATAGGAGCCTGCCGTGTGCAAATTGGCGGCTGTGTCTCCCACACTACAAGAATGACCGCACTTCAAAAAGTACTTCATTGGCTGCAAAGCGCCTTGAGACGTCCATTGTTATCTTCCTGTAGTCCGCCACTTTCTTCTTCATTATCAACCACTCAGCCTATTTTAGTGTCATCTGCAAACTTCTTACTCGTACCCTCTACATTTCAGTCCAAGTCATTGATGTATACCACAAAAAGCAAGGGACCCAGCAGTGAGCCCTGCGGAACCCCACTGGATCACAAAATCACCCATCAACCATTACGCTTTGATTCCTGCCTCTGAACAAATTTTGGACCCAACTTGCCACTTTGCCCTTGCATCCCATGGGCTTTTACATTCGTAACCAGTCTGCCAAGTGCGACCTTATCAAAAGCTTTGCTAAAGTGCATATACATTACATCATACCACTGCCCTCATCAACCCTCCTGGTTACCTCCTCGAAAAATGCAATCAACTTAGTCAGACCTTCCCTTGACAAATTCATGTTGACTATCCTTGATTAATCCATGTCTTTCCAAATGAAGATTTATCCTGTCCCTCAGGATTTTTACAAATAATTGTAAAAGGTTCGGCTGGCCAGCCTGTATTTACTCAATCCGTTTCTCCCTTTTTAAACAAAGGTACAACGTTAGCAGTGCTCCAATCCTCTGGCCCTGCACCTGTAGCCAGTGAGGATTGGACAATGGTGGTCAGAGCCTCTGCTATTTCCTCTTTTGATGCTCTTATCAGCCTGGGATACATTTCATTCTGACCTGGGGATTTATCCACTTTCAAAGCATCTCGACCACCAATACTTCCTCTCTCACCATGTTTATTTCATCTAATATTTCACATTTCTCCACCCTCATTGCAAAGTCCACATCGCCCCTCACTTTTGTGAAAACAGATGCAAAATATTCACAAAGAATCCTACCCAAGTCTTCCGCCTCCGCGTACAGATTCCCTTTATGGACTCTAATAGGCCCCATTCTTTATCTTGTTATCATCGTGCTCTTAATGTATTTATAAAACATCTTTGGGTTTTCCCAGATTTAATTGCCAACATTCTCTCATGCTCTCTCTTTGCTTTCCTGATATATTTTTTAATTGCACCTCTGCACCTCGAGAGTTTCTGCAGTATTGAGTTATTGGTATCTGTCATCAGCTTCCCTTTTTTTCGTTAACTTTCCCTGTATGTCCCCTGACATCCCGGGAGCTCTAGATTTGTTCGTCCCACCTTTGTTTTAAGGGGACATACTTGCTCTGTACCCTCAGGATCTCCTCCTTGAATGCCTCCCACTGCTCTGAAACTGATTTACCAGCAAGTACCCGTTCTCCGTCCACTTTGGCGAAATTCAATCTCAGCTCAGCAACATTGGCTTTACTCCAATTGAGAACTTTTATTCCTGGTCCCCTTTGTCCTTTTCCATAACTACCCTAAACCTTACTGAGTAAATGCTCTCCCACTGATACCCCTTATACCTGCCCCTCTTCGATCACAAGACCCAGTCCAGAACCGCCCCTACCTTGATGGGTTTGTTACATACTGGATAAAGAAGTTCTCCTGAATGCATTTTAGGAATTCTCCACCATCTGTACCATTCACACTATCATTTTCCCAGTTAATATTCGGGGAGTTAAAATCCTCCACTTTTACAGCTCTATAGGTTTTGCACTTCTCAACATTCTGCCCATATATTTGTTCTTCTATTTCCCTCTAACTGCCTGGGAGTCTATAGTGCATTCCCAGTCGTGTGATCGCCCCTTTTTTGTTCTTGAATTCAACCCACATGGCCTCGTTTGATGACCCCTCTCACACAACATTCCTTTTCTCAGCTGCAGGATGCGTCAATAATCTCTCACAACTCAACTGAAAGCAGCTGGAATGTATAGCTTTGAGAGGGGCTTTCTGCACCGTCAGGGCTGGAAACTGTAGAGTTTGAATGTGTTCCGAACTGTACAGAGTATTCAACAAATATAGCAGGGCTGGGAGACATTGTGCTTTGTTAATACTGAACCAGAAATGCACATTATTCAATGCTTCTCATATTTAATGGAGCACGTTATCAGCTTGTTTTAAACGGGAACCTTTTGGGTGTTAAGCGAATGTGATGACCACTACACTACGGAACCCACTCTTTCAAAGCAGACTGCAACCTGAATGCAGCAAGTTCGACCGCTCGGCCATCCTGACTGCTCAATATTATGTGTGGCCACCTGCAGTTTGATTTTGAACTTTTGTGTCCTGTCACATGAAGTAAATGAGGACATCAGGCGTATCTCTGCCTGACACCGGGGAAACAGTGAGACAGACCTTGGATCAAGGGTCTGGTTATTGCCAAACAGCAAAGAAAAAATTAATTTTGAAAGAACAGTGACCCCGACGTGATTGGGCGAACACATTATTCTGCTGCGAATTTTGAAATTACATAGAACTTTTGCAAAGAAGGACTTGCATTTCTGCAACACCTTTCAGGAACTCATGATGCCCCAAAGCGCTTTTCAGTCGTTGAGTTGTTTGAAGTGTTGTAGTGTGGGGAAACATGTGCCCAAAGCACCCCACACGAACCTTAACTCTTTGCGAAGGAGTTCGGTGCAAATAATCAGGTGCCTAAGGGACTTGGACTTTCATTGAATGAGTTCTGCTTGTACCTGTATTCAAGCTTGAAACAGCAACTGGGCTTCCATCTTACGGGAGCAGCGTGTGGCAGTTAGCGACGAGGTGACGAGGTTTGGGGTTGATGTACGTCACTTTCAATCTTTGAAATTTCACCAAGCAAAGAAATGATGAATCCAACTGTCCCTGTAATCCTTTTGTTCAGGTTTAATCACAGGAATATCTGCAGTCAGGATCTGAATAGTAATTGAAACCAACGACTTGCTTCGAGACAATCAGTATACTTTGTCACAGACAAGGCACCGGAAGGCTGGAAGGTAGATCACACCGGTTGCGGGAGCGCTGGTTGGTGGTGACATGGAAGTGTCTGCAGTGTGCGCGACCAGACTAATTCCACGCATCCACAATGAATGTCCCACCCTTTATTTGGGAAAAGTACAACAAGTTCCATCCCGGTCGGAGCAATCTGAAGCTTTAACTGACTGACACCCTGGTTTGGGATGTCTTACAATTTACATTTAAGTTAGTCTCTGTGGCGCAATGGGTTAGCACATTCAGCTATTAACTGAAAAGTTGGTGGTTCGAGCCCACCCAGGGACGATGCCTTTAACTGTTTTGTTCCCGAGGATTCGGTGCCGCACAATTCCAGGTTGTCATTGTGCGTTTCGGCTGCACGAATATATTCCGCAAACATTGCCAGCTGTGCTGTTATCCAGAGAGTTCCCACTCCCACACTTTTATGAACATTTAGTTCATGGAAAACGATAACAATTTTTTACATGGACCATGGTCCTCCATCCAGTCCATGAGAAATAAATTACGTAATTGTGTTTAAAGGAACTGGTGGAAATTGTCTGACCTATCGTTATGGCTTTGCTCAGATTCTGAGAATCAACAGTTTGCGAAGAATTATCTCATGGCCAATGCCAAGCACGAAAATGTCTCTCAGCATTTGTTCTAGGAATCCCTCAAATTCGCAATGTCCTGCGAGGCGCCTTAATTCGGCGACATAGCGCGCCACTTCCTGGCCCTCCGACCGTTGGCACGTGTAGAACCGATACCTCGCCATCAGATCGCTTTCTTTCGGATTTAGATGCTCGCAGACCAGCGTACACATTCTTCATAGGATTTAGTTGTTGGTGTCACCAGAGCGAGAAGATTCTTCATGAGGCCATTGGTTGCTGCCCCACAGACGGGAAGGAGGATCGCCCTTCATTTGGCAGCGTTCTCGTCCCCTTCCAGCTCGTTGGCCACGAAGTATTGGTCGAGTATCTCCACAAAGGCTTCGCAATCGTCCACTTCTCCAGGATACCAAATGTTCCTTGCATTTTTGCGTGGTTGTTCATTGGCTCGTCGCCAATTGATACGCTCATAATAAAGGATGAAACTTAGTATTGTGAATAATGAGAAAGTGTGACCTTAGCTCCTTTAATAATACTCCAGAGTACAGGTACCTCATGGGTGGCCTGCTAACATACTGTGCTCCCAAGGGATACTGGGATCCCTTGGGACTCCGACAGGTAGGCCCTCTGGTGGTGGTGTGTACAGGTTGTCATGGGTTAAATACATAACACAAGATGTGTACAGAAATCAACCATCAAAAGCCCTGTCATTAGCCACAGGGGTTTCCTGCAATTTTCTGATCGCAAAGCGCTTTCAGTCCTTGTCCTTAAAATTGCAGACGCAGAAATTGGGGAGTTTAATGACTTTAAAAGGAGGACATTGTTGTTTGGTGCCGTTCTGGTCAGAGAAATGTTTGTGAAAGGAACTTTTTGCAGAGAGAGGGATTGAGCATTCCAGCTTGTTCCTGAACACTTCCCTTTGGGCACTGAGCTCAGCAGCAATTTCTGTCGTGTGGAGGCGATCACATTTCCCTCACACGTGAAAAGTTCCCGGTTCAAGCCTGCGCAGAAACATTATTTCTCAAACAAAAACTTGTCTGCAATAAAATTAAATAAAAGCTGTTTTGGATACATTGTTGCATGAGCAATGCACATTTAAACCAGTCTCCTCAAATACAGATTGTGTAAAATCAGATCGGGGATAAAACTTCATCAAGGATAAAAGTTTCATGAATTATTAAAGTTCACTTATTGAAGTTTTGACTGTCCCTGTCCGCATTTCTTTCATTCTGTGAAACAACACTATCGATTTACACCAGCGGAACTAAGCTGCATTTGAATCCCGCAAACATCTCATTAATTATTCGCTTTTCCCCAGTTCCAGAGCTCAGAGAGTTATTGTCCATCTCTGGGATACAAGCAACCTCAGACCCGGGCCAAAGCTCCCCGTGCACCGAGCACAGGCTCAGGAAAACCCCGGGAGAGAGGGTATCCCGGCCACTGGGCCTTCCAGCATCCCTGAACAAGCGCCCAGTCTGAAACTTTCCAGAGTAATAACTTGTAACTGGAGCATCTAACAGTAAGGACGGCCGAGCGGTCTGAGGCACTGCTTTCAATATTTGATTAAATTATCAACTCTCCCTCAGTTCGCATTTTTATCATTGTGCAAAAGAAGATCATGGGTTCATTAATGATATTTACCCGCGAAAGCAACATAAAAGTTTAATGAAAAGTAAACGCCCAACGTGGGGCTCGAACCCACGACCCTGAGATTAAGAGTCTCATGCTCTACCGACTGAGCTAGCCGGGCTTCTCAGCAGTTACTCTGTCAATCCCCTTCAGAATATTGTCTGTTTCAATGAGATCACCTCTCATTCTTCGAAACTCCAGCAAGTATCGGCATATTCTACACAATCTCTCACCATAGGACAGTCCTCTCATCCCAGGAATCAATCTGGTGAACCTCCGTTGTACCACCTCCCAGGCAAGTATATCCTTCCTCAGATAAGGAGACCAAAACTGTGCGCAGTACTCCAGGTGTGGTCTCACCAGGGCCCTGCACAATTGGAGCAAGACTTCCTTACTCTTGTACTATGGGCGGAATATTAGGTGCTACGGGCCGAATATCCTGTTTTTCTGCTGATTCTACGGTTGTATAAAAAGTTATAAAAAATCAACAGTCACTCAGCAAACATATTTGTATTTCCTTCAGTGTGCAAATCATGTGGGTGGATTAATGATGATAACAATTATTCAGGATCTCACAGACTTGAAATATATTTGTCAGCTTGCTTTGTAAAAATGCTTTCTCTGACCGGGAATCAAACCCAGACCACGGCAGTGACAGCACCAAATCCTAACCACTGGACGACCAGGGAACACTGCTTGCAGCCTCTGTGACAGCTTTATATATAGTCAGATTACAATCACAGCTGAGAATTGTGCGGTGACACGGGGTGTAACTGGATTTGCTGGGAGCAGCGTGGAGGCCCCGACCTGTGTGAGAACACCAGCGGCAGGTTGGGGCCATAAATGGAGCGGTGAGCGGCGTCCTGGGAGCAGCGTGGTGGTGTACCACGGCAAGGTACAGCGCGAGCTGGTGCAGGAGGGCGACGGCAGCGAAGAGTGATGTCATCAAAGTCCAGGTCGGTGATTGGAGCGTGGGCAGGTACAGCTGGAGCAGCGAGAGACTAGGGAGGAATGTGATCGAGGCCCAGGGGCGGCGTGAGTTCAGGGCCAGGGGCCCAGTGGCAGCACGGACCAGCCCACACTGCGATATGTGTGGGCACTGGGTCTGTGCATCAGTGCTGGTCTCCAGTCGTCTTGGATAACCCTTGCCACTGGACCAAGACCTAGCTCTGTCAAGTCCGTGTGATGGCTGGGGTGCAACGGTCACCACACGTTAAAAAAATCCACGCACAGGCATCTTCCACCCGTCAACATACAGTTCGGGACCTGGAATATTAGGTCCATCATTGAAACACCTGTGAACTCATCCTTTTTTGGCGTGGAAGAAAGTCATCCTCGCTTCGAGGGACTGCCTATGATGATGATGAACTGGATTTTCTGCAGTCCGCGGGCAGCAGGTGATGAAAGCGGGCGTGAGAGGGTGAGTGACAGGTGGGCACTGCTTCTGATGCTGTCTGACCCACGGTGGGAGTGGCCGGGGATTTTGAAGCCCTTTCATTGCACCAATGCAGGGTAAATGAAACTGTGTTCCAGGAACCTTCATGTCTACAAACATAGGCACTCTGCACTGTAGACCTCGTGGTGTAACGGTCGTGTGTCTGACTCCAGATCAGAAGGCTGCGTGTTTATATCACGTCGGGGTCACTGTAATTTTCCATATTGTTCTTCCGGAATTGAGATTTTCTTTGCTGTATCACAATTTACTTTCCCACCCATCTTTGTATCATCAGCAAACTTGGCTCCATTACACTGTGTCCCTATATCCCTGGGATAGGGGAGGGAAGACACACCGGAGAAGTGTGAGCTTGTGGACCGGAGAAGTTGCAGCTGCTGGAGCTGAGCGTTTTATCGGGGAGGGACGGGGGAAGAGCCCGCCGAGCGACCGGAGAAGCTGAGAAGCTGCTGTGCTTTTCATCGGGTTTGACACTGTTTAGAAATGGCCGAGTGCCAAGTTTTCTCTCCCTACTGCCCATGCGCGAAGTTGCCGGCAGTGTTTTCGGCGCAGGCATTTGGCTCCGCCCTCCACTTCACCATCGACACCACGCCAGGACTCCGGGGACTGGACACAGCGGCCAGGATGGGGCGAGTTTTTCCCCGCGCCGTTTCCAGCGCGCAAAGTCGGTGCGCTTGAGGTCAGTGCGCCGACAAAACTGCTTGGGGAAAATCTAGCTCTTAAAGAGTAAGGAGTACACTGAAGGAAATACAAATATGTTTGCCGAGCAACTGTCAAATTTTAATAACTTTTTATACAACCATCGAATCAGCAAAAAAAACAGGGCACTCGCCCCATAGTACCTAATATATAGCCGACAGTACAAGAGTAAGGAAGTCTTGCTACAATTGTACAGGGCCCTGGTGAGACCACACCTGGAGTACTGCGCACAGTTTTGGTCTCCTTATTTGAGGAACGAAATAATTGCCTGGGAGGTGGTACAACAGAAGTTCACCAGATTGATTCCTGGGGTGGGAGGACTGTCTTAAGCTGAGAGATTGTGTAGAATGGGCCGATACTCTCCGGAGTTTAGAAGAATGAGAGGTGATCTCATTGAAACACACAATATTCTGAAGGGGATTGACAGGGTAGATGGTGAGGGTTGTTTTCCCCGAGCTGGAGTGTCTAGAACCAGGGTCGCAGTCTCAGGTTAAGGGGTCGGCCATTTAAGACAGAGATGAGGAGGAATTTCTTCACTCAGAGGGATATGAATCTTTGGAATTCTCTGCCCCACAGGCCTGTGGATGCTGAGTCTCTGAATATATTCAAGGCTGCGTTAGATAGATTTTTCGAGTCTCGGGGAATCAAGGGATCGAGAGATCACTGGAGTTTGGACGAATGAGAGGGGATCTCATGGAAACATATAAAATTCTGACGGGACTGGACAGGTCCCGATGTTGGGGAAATCCAGAACCAGGGGTCATAATCTAAGGGGTAAGGGGTAAGCCATTTAGGTCTGAGATGAGGAGAAACTTCTTCGCTCAGCGAGTTGTTAACCTGTGGAATTCTCTGCCGCAGAGGTGTTGACGCCAGTTTGTTAGATATATTCAAGAGGGAGTTAGATGTGGCCCTTATGGCTGAAGTGATCAAGGGGTATGGAGAGAAAGCAGGAAAGGGGTACTGAGCTGAATGATCATCCATGATCTTATTGAATTGTGGTGCAGGCTCGAAGGGCCGAATGGCCTACTCCTGCACCTATTTTCTATGTTTCAATGTTTCTATGTCCTGCTAATGCTTCTTTAATAATGGATTCCAACATTTGCACAACCACAGATGTTACGCTAACTGGTCTATAGTTTCCGGATTTTTGTCTGCCTCCTTTTTTAAATAGTGGCATTACATTTGCAGTTTTCCAATCTGCTGGGTCCTCCCCAGAATCCAGTGAGTGCATGTCCACAGATCACTGAAAGTAGCAGGCCAGGTAGCTAATGTGGTTGAGAAGAAATATGGAATGCTTGCCTTTATTAGCCGAGGCATAGAATACAAGAGATGGGGTCGGTGGGGCAGGTTAGGTCACAGCTGGAGTACTGCGTGCAGTTCTGGTCGCCATATTACAGGAAGGACATGATTGCACTGAAGATGGTGCAGAGCAGATTTATGAGGATGTTGCCGGGAGTGGAGAATCTTCGCCTTGAGGACAGATTAGATAGGCTGGATTTGGTTTCCATGGAACAGAGCCTGAGGGGAGACCTCATTGAGTTGTATAAAATTATGAGGGGCCTAGATATAGTGGATAGAAAGGACCTATTTCCCTTAGCAGAGGGATCAACAACAAGGAGGCATAAATTTAAAGTAATTGGTCGAAAGTTTAGAGGGGAAATTTCTTCACCCAGCGGGTTGTGGGTGTCTGGAACTCACTGCTTGAAAGGGTGGGAGAGGCAGAAACCCTCACCACATTTAAAAAGTGCTTGGATGTGCACCGAAAGTGCCGTAACCTGCAGGGCTATGGACCTCGAGCTGGAAAGTGGGATTAGGCTGGAGAGCCTCTTGTTGGCCGGCACAGACACGTTGGGCCGAAATGGCTTCCTTCCGTGATGCAAACTTCTTTGATTCTATGAACTCGTTTGCAAAGAGTTGAGGTGCGTGTGAGGTGATTTGGGAACATCTTTCCTCACATGACAACATTTCAAAGGCAACTCAACGGCTGTAAAGCAGTTTGGGTCATCATGAGTTCCTGACAGACGCTGCAGAAATGCAAGTCCTTCTTTGCAAAATTTCAACGCAAACTCAAGGCTGGTTTGTGATTTGAAACGAGAATTTTTCTGCAAATTTGAAGTAACAACCACAAAGCAAGAATCATACCCCGAGACCAACAAACCACCTGCTTAGCAAATGTGGAGATAAGATGTAACCATTATTGAAGCATTTTTAGTGTGTGTTGCTGTTCTTGATCGGAGGAGCATATGAGACGGAATCAGTGACTTTGCCTTTTCGACATGTCTTCTGAAGCGCCGCACGGTCCAACTCCTGCAGTCAATGAGCTGTCGGGACGTTAATGTATCCATCATCATCTTCATCATAGGCGGTCCCTCGAAATGAGGATGACTTGCTTCCACGCCAAAAAAGGATGAGTCCACAGGTGTTTCAATGAACGACCCGAACTACATCCCAAAGGGTGGAAGATGCCTGTGCGTGGATTTTTCTAATGTGTGGTGGCCGTTGCACCCCAGCCATCATACGGGCTTGACAGAGCGAGGTCTTGGTCCAGGGGCAAGGGTTATCCAAGACGACAGGCGACCAGCTCTGCTGCACGGACCTAGTGCACAGTGTGGGCTGGGCCGTGCTAACCCTGGGCCCCTGGCCCAAAAATCATGTCTCCGCTGGGCCCCGATCACATCCCTCTACAGTCTCTCGCCGCTCCTTCGCCCCGATCTCGCCAGTCGTGCTGTATCTGCCCACGCTCCAATCACCGACCTGGACCTTGATGACATCACTCTTCGCTGCCGCCGCCCTCCTGCACCGGCTCGCACTGCTCCCTGGAGTCGTCTCCCGGGACCTCCAAGCTGCTCCCAGGGCCGCTCGCCGTTCCTTTTATGGTCCCGACCTGCCGATGGTGTTCTCCCGTTAGTGTATCCAGGCTGTGGGTGGCCACCCCGAGCGCAGCAGAGGGGTTTCTGCATTAGTTCTGGGTTGGGACAGTATATTTCCCCTTCTCTCTTCCTCTTGTCTTTAACCCTGTGCTTTTATTTCCCTATTTATTCCCCATGTCTCAGTTTCTAGCGTTTGAAAGTAAACAAAAGATGAAATGGGTATAACTGTGGAACAATTTCTCTCACTCAAAGTTAGACGCTCTGCTGTTCGCCATGAGGCCGAGGCAGCTAGCCGTTGATATTCAGGTTCATATATAAATATATATAAATATATCTACATGTATCATAACCGTTCCCTGGTGGTCGAGGGGTTAAGATCCGGTGCACTTAACTGGTTTCAATTCTCGATCAATTCATCGCATAAAAATAATTGAGGTCTGTGAGAAGATTAATAATTGCTGTATTCACCATGAATACCAGTAATTTCTGCGATAGACCGAGCTTACAGAATATCTGGCTTCTCCTGCCCTTTGCCAGGCACGTGTTCGGGGTTTAATTTAGTAAACTGGGCGAGTTCACTGATAGCGGGGAGACGGTAGGAGCCTCTGTGGCCCCACTGTGAGGATGTGGAAGTGAACACGGTGGCTGGGTGAACCGTGATATTTCTGTAAAGGGCAGTGGAGGAGAAGGATTGAGAACTTTCAGTGTGGGACAGAAGTTGTTTAACGTGAGCCAATACATTCCCGATCAGCACAGAGGGAGCTCACTGGTCAGCTCCCCTCTGTTGGGGCTGTTGTGCCAGAGGTTTCTGTAGTGCAGTGGTTATCACATTTATTTATATGTGAAAAGTACCCGGTTTGATTCTGGGTAGAAACATTTTGTTTAAACTTGCGAAAAAGGAACAATCGGAGGAGAGTTTAGGCTCCTGGAAAATGCTGCCTGACCTGTTGAGATTTCCAGCATTTGCTGTTTTTATTTGCTATTTATTCTCCTGGTAAAAAGGCTCCCTTATTCCTGAATTGCTCTTGATTTAACCAATAAATAGATAACTTTCAGTGAGAGAAAACGGATCCACCGGGGACCTTTCGCATGTGAGGCCAACGTGATATCCGCTACACTGCAGCCCATCAAAGGGCGAGAAACCACTGAATAGAAAGGATGAGCTCACAAATATCAGGGTCAGTGCAGTCTGGTCAACGTCAGACCCTCCTTTCTTATTCAGCAGTGGCATGAACTGGAGTCAGATGCCACAACGTTTAATTAAAGATACAAATACAAATAAAACTTCCAAATCTTTTCACTGTAAAATTCTTTCACTTTATTTGAAATCCTACTGCGTTGAATCTGAAAATGAGCACCGTGGGATTTTATCTTCACCACTGATTCTATTTTCTCTGCACGGAAGGAATAACCGGTGCTGTTAAATTTGACAAAAGTTGCCCCAGATTGCTGGTGACATCGGCAATACAGTGTGTAAAATGGGTTAACATGCTGAAGAACATAAGAACAAAAGAAATAGGAGCAGGAGTCGGTCATTTTCCCCTCGAGCCTGCTCCGACATTTAATACGTTCATGGCCGATGCGATCATGGACTCAGGTCCACTTCCCTGCCCGCTCCCCAAAGCACAGGACAAATGATTGAAGTATCGACTGTCCCTCAGTTAGCATTTCTTTCATTGTGCAAATGAAGGTGACGGGTTAATTAATGATGCTTTTCCGTGAAAGCAACACAAAAGTTTTGAAAAAAACATCCGGTGACTGGGAGGTGAGCGTTGCTTCTGACACCTGGTGGGAATGGGCGGGGATTTTAAAGCCCCTTGTGTTGTGAAAGCTTCATGTAGAGGAACATCTCAAACACATTGTGTAGGCCTCGTGGCGCAACGGTAGTGCGTCTGACTCCAGCTCAGAAGGTTGCGTGTTCAAATCACGTCGGGGTCACTGTTCTTTCAGAATTAATATTTTCTTTGCTGTTTGGCAACAACCAGACCCTTGCTCCAAGGTCTGTCTCACTGATTCCCCGGTGTCAGGCAGAGATACGCCTGCTGTCCTCATTTACTTCATGTGACAGGACACAAAAGTTCAAAATCAAACTGCAGGTGGCCACACACACCGCCGAGCGGTCCAAGGTGCTGTGATTAGATCGCAGTTTTATCTGGAGGTGTGGGTTTGAATCCAACTTCTGACATTTCTTATTTTTAATGATTAAGCGAAACTCATTGTTTGATACCACGACCAACTCCTTAAAACTGGGATTCTGCAGTTCACCTGCTCGCTTAACATTTCCATCTGACCGGGTGCTGAAAGTGGAGATGTTTCTGCAGTGTAGCGGTTAACACGTTCGCCTCACACGCGAAAGCTCACCGGGCGGGAATATTTTCTGTAGCTTTCTCCTCATGCATGCTCAGGGGCGAGTTTGTTCTCCTGTGAAAAATTCATGAGATGATAAGCATGTAAGAATTAGGGGCCGGAGTACGCCATTCAGCCCCTCGAGCCTGGTCCACAATTCAAGAAGATCCTGGCAGTTCCTTGACAGCAAGTTTAAACATCTGGGGCGGAGCCAACAGGCGCCTGTCTGCAATCAGTGAGAGAACGGTATGTTTGGCAGAAGCCTGGCGAGCTCAGTCAGTGGAAGATAAGACTTTAAATCTCAGGGTCGTAGTTTCGACACCCACATTGGACATTTACATTTTTCATAGAATTATAGAATGATAGAAGTTTGCAGCACATAAGGAGGCCATTTCGTCACATCACTTCCGCCCCGGACAACAAGAGGCGATCCAGCTTCATCCCACTTTCCAGCTCTGGGTCCATAACCCTGCAGGTTACGGCACTTCAGGTGCACATCCAAATATTTTTACATGTGGTATCTGCCTCCGCCATTCTTTTAGGCAGCGAGTTCCTGACCCCCACAAACCTCTGCATGAAGAATTTTACCTTCAAATCTTCTTTAAACCTTCTCCCAATTACTTTAAATAGATGCCCCCTGATTGTTGACCCCTCTGCTATCCACTATATCTCGGCACCTCATAATTCTATACATCTCAATGTTGTCTCCCCTCAGCCTCCTCTGTTCCAATGAAAACAAACCCAGCCGATCCAATCTGTCCTCATAGCTAAGATTCTCCACGCCTGGCAACATCCTCGTAAATCTCCTCTGTACCCTCTCGTACAATCACATAATTCCTGTAATACAGTGACCAGAACTACATGCAATACTCCAGCTGTGGCCTTACCAGTGTTTTATACATGTCAAGCATAACCAACCTGCTCTTCTATCCCATGCCTCAGCCAATAAAGGTAAGCATTCCATGCGCCTTTTGACCCACCTTATCCAACTGGCCTGCTACCTTCAGGGATCTGTGGACATGCACTCCAAGGTCCCTTTTTTGTTCCACACTTCTGAATGTCGGACCATTTAATGTGTGTTTCTTTCCTTGTTTGCCCTCCCCAAATGCACAGCCTCACACTTCTCTGGATTAAATTAGTATCACCTGAAAACGTTTTATATTTAAGTTTTGATCATTGATGTTGCCACGAAAAGCCAGGGACCTAGCACTGAGCCCTATGGAACCCCACTGGAACCATCCTTCCAGTCCCAAACACTCCCATCAAACATTACACTTTGCTTCCTGCCTCTGAGCCAATTTTGGATCCAACTTGCCACTTTGCCCTGGTCCCATGGCCTTTTACTTTTGTGACCAGTCTTCCATGTGGGAACTTGGCGAAAGCTTTGCTAAAATCCTTATACACTACATCATACGCACTGCCCTCATCAATCCACTTGGTTACCTCCTCAAAAAATTCAATCAAGTGAGTCAGACAAGACATTCCCTGAACAAATCCATGCTGACTATCAGTGATTAACCCATATCTTTCTGAATGCAGAAATTAAATCATTGATAAATTTTATCCTGCTTTCACGGGAAAACACCATTAATTAACCGATGATCTTTGTTGTGCATGTATAAAATAAGTATACACCCTGTACACTCAATGTACAGTTACATAAGACCACTGGATGTATCTTCACACTGTATGCACTGTGCTTGTACCACCAGAGGGTGCAACTGGTGGAGACCTCGGGGTCGCCTGTACACGACAGGTAACCAGGTATAAAAGGGGGCTCACAGTACTGTACCCTCACTCAGGAGCTGCAATAAGTGGACTAAGGTCACCACAGTTCAAGTACAATACCTTACCTCGTGGAGTCATTACTTGAGTGCTTACAGATACAATAACTTGTGACGAGAATACGAATTTCCATGTGACAATGGCTAACCTTGGCACGTTTGAACAACTCGCCAATGGGGAAGATTGGGAGGCCTTTGTGGAAAGGCTCGAACACTTCTTTATTGCGAATGACATGGGGGGAGACGACCCGACCTCGCTGGCTGATAAGTGCAGAGCTATCCTGCTCAGCAGTTGTGGGCCCACCGTCTATAGCCTTGTCAGGGACCTGCTAGTCCCAGAGAAGACAATAACATATGTGGAGCTCATAACGCTGGTACAGGAACAGCTCAAACCTAAAGAGATCATCCTCACAGCCAGACACCGGTTCTCTCCCCACCGGTGGATCCGAAGGCCTGGAAATCGCAAAATATGCTGCAGACATGAGATGATTGGCTGCACCATGTGATTTTAGCGATCACCTCACCGAAGCACGAAGGGACATCTTTGTTATTGGAATTGGTCACGAGGGCCTTCTCCATAGGCTGCTCTCTGCGGACACCACGGTCACCCTGCAGAAGGCAATTAATGTGAGCCAGGCGTTCATGAACTCGGCCTGCGATTCGAAGTGGATGTCTCACCCCCAGGACTCTAACCCGGCAAGTGCTGTGAACCGAAAGGTGCCTTTTAGAGGCAGGGCTGCTGCTAGCAGTCTCTCTCAGGGAAGAAAGAACAGAACCCCGAGTCCCACAATCCTGAGTCCGCCACATGGGGCCAACCGGCCAACCCCATGCTGGCGCTGTGGAGGAAATCACAGGGCCCACCAGTGCCGCTATAAAGACTATACTTGCAAAGGCTGTAACATGAAGGGCCACCTCCAGCGAATATGCAAGAGAAATTGTACTCACCGAGTCGATCGAGAGTTGGCTGATCATCCGGAGTCCAGCGACGATGAGGTGTACGGAGTGTTTACCTGCACCACCGAGAGTTCCCCGGTGAAAATGGAAGTTGAAGTCAACTATGTTCCAGTCACGATGGAGGTGGACACAGGGGCGAGCCAGTCACTGATGAATCAGGCAGCCTTTGAGAAACTCTGGGACAATCCAATCGAACGACCTAAAATGATCCCGATCGAAGTGAAACTGCTCACCTACACAAACGATACATCCCAGTCGTAGGCAGCGTGGATGTCCAGGTGTCCCATGGCGGCGAGATGCACAGGTTACCTTTGTGGATCATTGCTGGGGATAGTCCAAAGCTATTAGGAAGAAGGTGGATGAAAAAGATCACTTGAGCTGGGAATAGCTCCAACCTCCAGCGATCGACATCCCTCATGGCCTCGAAGTTGGATCCAGCACAACACCTGAAAAACCAACCACCCAACTCGACTGTGAGGTAACGACACAGACCGCTCAACTCAACGGCGAGATGATCCAGCCCAAACAACCAGACCTCACCTTCCAGGCTCCAGTGGCAGGACTCCAGAGAAGAAATTTCACGCAGAAGATAACTTCCTGGCTTCCGTGGCAGAACCTGGGGAGAAAAGGATCACCGCAGCCTACCTCATGGAGAGAAAGAAGATGGCGTCCGAACCACGAGGTGAAGGGCCTGAAGTCAAGATGGCGGCAGCCAGACCACAAGGGAGCAACACGTGATGCCGAGCGGCGAACCGGATTGGGGTAAAGATTGAAAGACCCTCTTAAAGGAGACCGGCAACCCATCACAATTAAAGGGACAGTTCCACTCTTTATACAGCGATGATGGTGATACAAATGTAAAAGATGTAACTCAAAATTTAAAGTTTGTAAATGTAACTAATCATGATAAGTCAGGCAATTGCGGTCAGAACCAATGTATTGTGAGAGTAAACGAAGTGATGACGTGCGATGCTGGGATTTACAAGCATGCCGACAAAACCAATGGCAACCTCCCGTCAGCACCCAGGTCCAGCGACCATTCAGCCTGCCCCTCCGGGACCAATGTGATACCCCAGGAAGTGTGGCCACACACAGAGGGAGCATACCAGCTGCAGGGCCAGTGATCAGCAGACGGCAAAGGCACCACGACCGGTACCCTGCCCCCGATCGGCTCCACCTCACTGGCCACCAGGGCCAGTACTGGGAGCGAGCGGATAGCACCCTCCTGCCCGCCCAACAGGACCTGGGATGACCAGGCTCCCACTATCGCTGAAGAGCAGCAGGGAGACACCGCACCCTTCAAAGGAGGACAGGGAGGCCACACACTCCTGTGGCTCTGCCCATCACGGTGCAACGGCAAAGGCTCTGAGACTCAGCCAGGTGAGCGATCTGAGCCCACACAGCTGGCAGGGGACACAGCGCCGCCATCAGACAACCTGGACGCAGTCTGGATACTCTGGAACTAGTGTCCTCACCCACCTGCACCTACACAACCCAGGGGCAAGTCTGTGACACCACGTATGTACCTTACCTGTAAAATGTACTTGTTCCACTACTGCAGAACCCAAACAGTGATGTAACTAATCCTATGTTTTTTTGTTCTTTCTGTCTGTACAGGTCTGCACATGCAGGTGTTGAGCCACACACATGGTCTATGTATGGGGGGGGGGTGACGGGGGGGGGAATAGATGTATGTAGCCATGGACACACATGGATCACACCCAGAACCCACTCAACTCCCACTGCAACCTCCAACCATCCAATAATGACCATTTCCCAATGTCGTGGTAATAAGGACTTTGGGGTCCACAGGGAGAGAGCCAAGCCAAAGCATTGACAAGGTGCAAGAGCTTTGGGCACTCAAGTCTCGGGCCAGAGCACACAATGCAAAGGCAAGTGGCACAAGACTTCGGGGAGAGTGATGTTGTGTCTGTATAATAGAAGTATACTCCCTGTACACTCAATGTACAGTTACATAAGACTACTGGATGTACCTTCACACTGTATACACTATGCCTGTACCATCAGAGAGTGCAACTGGTGGAGACCTCGGGATCACCGGTACACGACAGGTAACCAGGTATAAAACGGAGCTCACCATCCTGTACCCTCACTCAGGAACTGCAATAAATGCACTAAGGTCACCACATTTCATTACAATACCTTGCCTCATGGAGTCATTACTTGAGTGCTTAGACACAATAGAAAGAGATTAAACATTAAATGGTAGGACATTGAGAATTGTAGAGGAACAAAGCGACCTGGGAGTGCATGTCCACAGATCCCTTAAGGTAGTAGGCAAGGTGGATTAGCTGGTTAAGAAGACAAAAAGAATGCTGGCCTTTTTTAGCCGAGGCATAGAATAAGATAGCTTGTGGATTCTGCTTGAATATAAAATACTGGTTAGGCCACAGCTGGAGTACTGCGTGCAGTTCTCGTCACCACTGTACAGGAAGAAGACTGTGATTGCACTGGAGACTTACAGAGGAGATTTCGAGGATGTTATCGGGAGTGGAGAATCTTAGCTATGAGGACAGATTGGATAGGCTGGGGTTGTTTTTCTTGGAACAAAGTGGGCTAATGGGAGGCATCATTGAAGTGTATACAATTATGAGGGGCCTTGATATAGTGGAAAGAATGGGCCCATTTCCCTTAGCAGAGGGGTCAACAACCATGGGGCATAAATTTTAAGTTATTGGTAGAATGTTAAGGGGGGATTTGAGGGGAAATTTCTTCATGCAGAGGGTTGTGGGGGTCTGGAACTCACTGCCTGAAAGGGTGGGAGAGGCAGAAACTCTCACCACATTTAAAAAGTGCTTGGATGTGCACCTGAAGTGTTGTAACCTGCAGGGTTATGGACCGAGAGCTGGAAAGTGGGATTAGGCTGGAGAGCCTGTTATTGGCCGGCACGGTCAAGATGGGCTGAAATGGCCTCCTTCCATGCTGTAAACTTCTGATTATATAATTCAATGAAAAATAATCAGCAAACCTGGGCTCGCACCTCTGACCCTGAGATTTAGAATCTCATGATCTACTGGGCTTCTGCAAAATGCACCTTTTTATCGTTGATTACAGCTCCGCCCCAGATGTTTAAACTTGCTGTCGAGGATCTGCCAGGATCTTCTTGAATGGTGTACTAGGCTCGAGGGGACGAATGGCTACTCTGGCCCCTAATCCTTACATGCTTATGATCTTTTGACATTTCACAGGAGAACAAACTCGCCCCTGAGCATGCATGAGGAGAAAGCTCCAGAAAATATTCCCGCCCGGTGAGCTTTCGCGTGTGAGGCG
The DNA here is from genome assembly GCF_044704955.1 of Pristiophorus japonicus. NCBI lineage: Eukaryota > Metazoa > Chordata > Chondrichthyes > Pristiophoridae > Pristiophorus > Pristiophorus japonicus. The sequence continues at coordinate 1,082,151 of NW_027251897.1, forward strand.
AATATGTTAACCGCGACACTGCAGAAACATCTCCACTTTCAGCACCAGGTCAGACGGAAGTGTTAAGCGAGCAGGTGGACTGCAAAATCCCACTTTTTAGGCGTTGGTCGTGGTGTCAAACAATGAGTTTCGCTTAATGATTAAAAACAGGAAGTGTCAGAAGTGTGATGTGAACCCACATCTCCAGAGGAGACTGCGACCTAAACACAGAACCTTGGACCGCTCGGCCATCCTGACTATTTAGGGCAATATGTGGCCAACTGCAGGTTGATTTTGAACTTTTGTGTCCTGTCACATGAAATAAATGAGGGCAGCAGGTGTATCTCTGTCTGACACCTGGGAAACAGTGAGACAGACCATGGAGCAAGGGTCTGGTTATTGCCAAACAGCAAAGAAAATATTAATTCCCGAATTACCCTGAAGAACAGTGACCTCGACCTGATCTGGAGTCAGACGCACTACCGTTGCACCACGAGGTCGATACAGCACATCGGAAATGTTTGACTATATGAAGGTTTCACAATACAAAGGGCTTTAAAATCCCCGGCCATTCCCACCGGGTGTCAGAAGCAGTGCTCAACTGCCAGTCACCGTATGTTTTATTGTTAAACTTTTGTGTTGCTTTGACGGGATTGCATCATTAATTAACCCGTCACCTTCTTTTGCACAATGAAAGAAATGCTAACTGAGGCAGAGTCGATACTTCAACCATTTTTTTCTGTGCTTTGCATAGAAACATAGAAACATAAAAACATCGAAAACAGGTGCAGTATTAGGCCATTCGGCCCTTCGAGCCTGCACCACCATTCAATATGATCATGACTGATCATTCACCTCAGTATCCCTTTCCTGCTTGCACTCCATACCCTTGATACCTTTCGCCGTAATGGCCACATTTAACTCCTTTTTGAATATATCTAATGAACTGGCCTCAACAACTTTCTGTGCTAGAGAAGTCCACAGGTTCAGAATTCTCTGAGTGAAGAAGTTTCTCCTCATCTCGGTCCTAAATGGCTTACCCCTTGTCGTTAGACTGTGACCACTGGTTCTGGACTTCGCCAACATCGGGAACATATTTCCTGCCTCTCACCTGTCCAATCCCATCAGACCTGTATATGTTTCTCTGCGATCCCTTCTCATTCTTCTAAATTCCAGTGAAGAATAGTCTAGTTGATCCAGTCTTTCTTTACATGTCAGTCCTGCCCTCCCGGGAATCATTCTGGTGAACCTTCGCTGCACTCCCTCAATAGCAAGAATGTCCTTCCTCAGATTCGGAGACCAAAACTGTACACAATATTCCAGGTGAGGCCTCGTCAAGGCCTGCGTCCGCGCACATGCAGATGCTGAATTCCAGGACATAGTCGACGTATTTACTGAGGCGTATGAAAGCATGAGCCTTACGCTAAACATCCGTAAGACAAAGGTCCTCCACCAGCCTGTCCTCACCGCACAGCACTACCCCCAGTCATCAAGATCCACGGCGCGGCCCTGGACACCATGGACCACTTCCCATATCTCGGGAGCCTCCTATCAAGAAGAGCAGGCATCGACGACGAGATTCAACACGGCCTCCATGCGCCAGTGCAGCCTTCGGCCACCTGAGGAAAAGAGTGTTTGAAGACCAGGCCCTCAAAACTGCCATGGTCTACAGGGCTGTTGTAATACTTGCCCTCCTGTAAGGCTCAGAGACATGGACCATGTACAGTCGACACCTCAAGTTGCTGAAGAAATATCACCAACGATGTCTCCGCAAGATCCTACAAATCCCCTCGGAGGACAGACACACCAACTTCAACAGCCTTATTCAGGCTAACATCCCCAGCTTTGAAGCACTGACCACACTCGATCAGCTCCGCTGGGCAGGCCACATAGTCCACATGCCAGACACGAGAGTCCCAAAGCAAATGCTCTACTCGGAACTCCTTCATGGCAAACGAGCCAAAGTGGGCAGCAGAAACTCTACAAGGACACACTCAAAGCCTCCCTGATAAAGTGCAACATCCCCACTGACACCTAGGAGTCCCTGACCCAAGACCACCCTAAGTGGAGAAAGTGCATCCGAGAGGGTGCTGAGCACCTCGAGTCTCATCGCCGAGTGCATGCAGAAATCAAGTGTAGACAGCAGAAAGAGCGTTCGGCAAACCTGTCCCACCCATCCCTTCCCTCAACGGCTATCTGTCCCACCTGTGATAGGGTCTGTGGCTCTAGTATTGGACTGTTCAGCCACCAAAGAACTCACTTTAGGATTGGAAGCAAGTCTTCCTCGATTCCGAGGGACTGCCAATGTAGATTCCAAAATTCATGGAAACCCCCCAGTGTTTGGACTCAATGAAAAGGAAATTCGATTTAGGACTATTAAACATAAAGTTTGGGATTCTAAAAAGCATATGGAGGAAATCTACAATTCTTAACCAAGTTTGGGATTTTAAAAGGCATGTTTGGGCCTGTCGGAAAAGCTGCAGTGACAGAGGGGTGGGATTTAGAGTTTGGCTATTGTAGCTAATCAGTTTGTCTAGGGGAGCCCTTCAACCATAGTCAGGCTCCCAGAAAACATTAGCATTTAAACAATCGACCACGGAAGAAATATTATCCACCCTACCCACAGTACCCAAATGTCACATCCATATTCCAAACACCTTTTCAATATGTATAGAAGTATCTGGCTCAGCTCAGACTTCCCGAAGCCAAAGCAGTGCTATTATACTGGACAAGAGTTCATCAGTTCATAAAGAAGGAGTGTCACCATCCCAAAGTCTATCAACACCAGATTAAAACATTTAATCAAGTCTCACTTAGCTAGTCCGCCAAAACTTATACAAAGAAGACCACTTAAATCAATGGGCAGCAAAACTTAAGCAAAAGAAACGTTAGATTTGGCACGAAGATTAAGCAGCCTCTCAGAGTATAACTGGGGGCCTATCGTACCAAGAGCAACCTATTTTTCTGACCATTACTTTGGAACAACAAGATCAAGATCGAGAGCACACGGCGAGATAACACAGGTAGAGACATCACGACATCGGAGAAAAGAACTTCAAAAAACCAATCAGTGGAACATCAATACCAACTGACTTGGTAACTGGCATCAACCGGACCACCGCGACCGACGGACCCAACCAGGAAAATCAACCACTAGAAAACCGGGGTCCACGCAAGTTTTCCACTCTACAATTTGTGCCTCGACTGTCCAGCAGGTAAAAATTACTGAAACAACTTAAAACCCTATTGATGACAAAGGATACCGGCTTCGGGACAATCAGAATACTTTGTCACCGACAAGGCACCGGAAGGCTGGAAGGTAGATCACACCGGTTGTGGGAGAGCTGGTTGGTGATGACATGGAAGTGTCTGCAATATGCGGGACCAGACTGCTTCCACACATCCACAACGAATGTCCCACCCTTTATTTGGGAAAAGTATAACTGAGAGTGAACAAGTTCCATCCCGGTCAGAGCAATCTGAAGCTTTAACTGACTGACACCCTAGTTTGGGATTGTAATGTCTGTAAGCATGTAATGCTTGTTGCTCCACACTGTGTATTGTGTACTGCAACTGTTTAGTTAATCATTAAACAGAACAGGCTCTTTCCGGAGAGTTCCGAGAGAGCAGCCTGCATGTTAGGAAGCTGTGTGTGCTGTGTTCTGTGAAGATATCACAGGGATTTCTTGCAATATGTGCATCTATCAGTCGCTGTGGTGCAATGGATCAGTGCGTTCAGCTATTAACTGCAAGGTGGGTGGATCGTAGCCTATTCAGGGAAAAAGCCTTTAATTGTTTTTCCCTGAGGATTCGATGCCGTGCAGTTCCAGGTTGTCATTGTGCGTTTTGGCTGCACGAATATATTCCGCAACCATTGCCAGCTGTGCTGTTATCAAGTAGTACCAACTGTTACTTGCATTTTCGCGTGGCTGTTCGTTGTCTCGTCGCCAATTGATACGCTCATAATAAAGAATGAAATTGAGTACTGTGAACAATGAGTAAGTGTGACATTAGCTCCTTTAATAAGACTCCAGAGTACGTATGTACCGTGCTGCCAATGGATGCTGGATTCCCTTGGGACTCCAACAGGTCAGCCCTCTGGTGGTGGTGTGATACAGGTGGCCAAGGGTTAAATACATAACACAAGGTGTGTACGGAAATCAACCATCAAAAGCCCTGTCATTAATCACAGGGGTTTCCGCCAATTTTCTGATCGCAAAGCGCTTTCAGTCCTTGTCCTTAAAATTGTAGATGTGGAAATTGGGGAGTTTAATTACTTTGAAAGGAGAATATAGTTGTTTGGTGCAGTTCAGGTCAGAGAATTGTTTGTGAATGGAACTTTTTGCAGAGAGAGGGATTGAGCATTTCAGCTTGTTGCTGAACACTTCTCTCTGGGCACTGAGCTAAGCAGCAGTTTCCGTAGTGTAGCGGTTATCATGTTTGCCTCACACGCGAAAGGTCTCTGTTTCGAGCCTGGGCGGAAACATAATTTGTGAAGCAAAAACTTGTCTGCAATAAAATTGAACAAAAGCAGTCCAGGGTACATTGTCGCATGAGCAATGAACATTTTAAAACTAATCTACTGAAATACAGAGTGTGTAAAATCAGATCGGGGATAAAACTTCATCAAAAGTTAAAGTTTCACTAATTATTAAAGTTCAGTTATTGAAATTTCGATTGTCCCTGTTTGCATTTCTTTCATTCTGTGAAACAACACTATCGGTTTCTTCCATCAGATCTAAGTTGCATTTGAAACCCACAAACAGCTTATTAATTATTCGCTCTTCCCCAGTTCCAGAGCTCAGAGGGTTATTGTCCATCCCTGGGATGCAAGCTACCTCGGACCCGGGCCAAACCTCCCCGTGCACCGATCACAGGCTCAGGAAAACCCCCGGGGAGAGGATATCCCGGTCACTGGACCTTGCAGCAACACTGAACAAGCGCTTGGTCTGAAACTTTCCTGATTAATAACTTGTAAGTGAAGCATCAAATAGTCAGGATGGCCGAGCGGTCTCAGGCGCTGTGTTCAGGTCGCAGTATCTTCTGGAGGTGTGGGTTCAAATCTCACTCCTTACATTCAGTGTTTTTAATTGCAAACTCATTTGTTTTGACACCACTCTGAAGTGCTTTGGGACATCCATCGAACACAATAAAATTACTCCACTTCAATTACAAACGGTGATATCAAAGTTACTTCCCAAACCGGGAAACGATCCCGGGTGGCTGTAGCGAAAGGAATGGTTTTGTGAAGCATTGAAAGGTGCCCTGCAAATATCCCGCACTTCTAATTTAAACTCACGGTTATAATTTGTTTCAGTGCAAAAGAAGGCAGGCTCGAAGGGCCAAATGGCCGAGTCCTGCTCCTGGTTCTTGTGTTCTTATGCAGAGCACAGAACAGATAATTAAATTATCAGCTCTCCCTCAGTTCGCATTTCTTTCATTGTGCAAAAGAAGAAAATGGGTTCAGTAATGATGTTTTCCCGTGAAAGCAACATAAGTTTTAAGGAACTGTCATCGACGAACATGGGGCTCAAACCCACGATCCTGAGATTAAAAGTCTCATGCTCTACCAACTGAGCTAGCCAGGCTTCTCAACATCTACCCTGTCAATCCCCTTCAGAATATTGTCCGTTTCAACGAGATCACCTCCGATTCTTCGAAACCCAAGAGAGAATCGGCATATTCTACACAATCTCTCATCATAGGACAGCACTCTCATCCCAGGAATCAATCTGTTGAACCTCTGTTGCACCACCTCCAAGGCAAGTGTGTCCTTCCTCAGATAAGTACTATGGGCGAATATCCTGTTTTTCTGCTGATTCTACTTCCTCCTCCTTTGATCGTCCTTCTCTGTACATTCTGTATTCTGCTTGGTTCTCTACTGAAATATGAGCCTGAAGTTTATCACAAGCTTCCGTTTTTGTGTTTTAGTTGACCTTCATTCATCCACCGAGCTGTAGCTAGCTATCATGCTATTTCTGCACCCTGCATGAGAATGTGTCTCGTCGTTACCCGATCTATCTCATTTTTGAAAGTCTCCCAATTGGAATTACTGTTTTACAGAGAAATCTTTTGTTTCAATCTACCTGGGCCAGATCCCTTTCAACTCATAAAATTAGTCCTCCTACTGTTGGGTATTTTCACACATGATTTACCTTCTCCTTTTCCATTACTACTCTAAACCTAATGATATTGTGATCACTGTTTCCTCAATGCTCCTCCACAGAACATGCTCTACTGAATCCATTTCCGAGATCCAGAACTGCTTTCTTCCACATCGTGCTGGAAACATACTGATGGAGAAAGTTCTAATACAGATTTCAGGAAATCCTCCCCTGCATTTTCCCTTTGCATGGTTATTTTCCCAGTTTACGTTGAAGTCCCACATTATCACGACAGATCTTGAATCTTTCTGCATTTTATCTAAATTTACAGCTCTTTATCCTTCCCACTACTTGGTGGCCAATAACATAATCGCTCATCTAACTTTCTACAGGCACATTCATTTAAAAAAGAATGTCGGATGGGAATAGGGCCACAAATCGATGGACACGATTAAATCACATGGAGCGAAGGAAAAATTACATAAAATATGAAATAATTACTGTGCCTCTGTATATAAAAGGTGTCAGAGGGTCTAGGAAGGAGGGGGAACTGAGGGAAATCTTTATTAGTCGGAAAAATTGTGTTGGGGAAATTGATGGGATTGAAGGCCGATAAATCCCCAGGGCCTGATGGACTGCATCCCAGAGTACTTAAGGAGGTGGCCTTGGAAATAGCGGATGCATTGACAGTCTTTTCCAACATTCCATTGACTCTGGATCAGTTCCTATGGAGTGGAGGGTAGCCAATGTAACCCCACTTTAAAAAAAAGGAGGGAGAGAGAAAACAGGGAATTATAGACCGGTCATCCTGATCTCAGTAGTGGGTAAAATGATGGAATCAATCATTAAGGATATCATAGCAGTGCATCTGGAAAATGATGACATGATAGTTCCAAGTCAGCATGGATTTGTGAAAGGGAAATCATGCTTGACAAATCTTCTGGAATTTTTTGAGGATGTTTTCAGTAAAGTGGACAAAGGAGAACCAGTTGATATGGTATATTTGGACTTTCAGAAGGCTTTCGACAAGGTCCCACACAAGAGATTAATGTGCAAAGTTAAGCCCATGGGATTGGGGGTAGTGTGCTGACGTGGATTGAGAACTGGTTGTCAGACAGGAAGCAAAGAGTAGGATTAAACGGGTACTTTTCAGAATGGCAGGCAGTGACTAATGGGGTGCCGCAAAGTTCTGTGCTGGGGCCCCAGCTGTTTACATTGTATATTAATGATTTAGACGAGGGGATTAAATGCAGTATCTCCAAATTTGCGGATGACACTAAGTTGGGTGGCAGTGTGAGCTACGAGGAGGATGCTATTAGGCTGCTGAGTGACTTGGATAGGTTAGGTGTGTGGGCAAATGCATGGCAGATGAAGTATAATGTGGATAAATGTGAGGTTATCCACTTTGGTGGTAAAAACAGAGAGACAGACTATTATCTGAATGGTGACAGATTAGGAAAAGGGAAGGTGCAACGAAACCTGGGTGTCATGGTGCATCAGTCATTGAAGGTGAGCATGCAAGTACAGCAGGCGGTTATGAAAGCAAATGGCATGTTGGCCTTCATAGCGAGGGGATTTGAATACAGGGGCAGGTAGGTGTTTCTACAGTTGTGCAGGGCCTTGGTGAGGCCACACCTGGAGTATTGTGTACAGTTTTGGTCTCCTAACTTGAGGAAGCACAAATCATTACAAATGGGTATGATTTGGTGGCCATTGCAGAAACATGGTTGCAGGGTGACCAAGACTGGGAATTAAACATACAGGGGTATCTGACGATTCAGAAAGATCGACAAGAAGGGAAAGGAAGTGGGGTAGCTCTGTTGATAAAAGATGATATCAGGGCAGTTGTGAGGGATGATATTGGCTCCAATGAACAAAATGTTGAATCATTGTGGGTGCAGATTAGAGATAGTAAGGGGAAAAAGTCACTGGTCAGCGTAGTTTATAGGCCCTCAAATAATAACTTCACGGTGGGGCGGGCAATAATCAAGGGAATAATGGAGGCATGTGAAAAAGGAACGGCAGTCGTCATGGGGGATTTTAACCTACATATCGATTGGTCAAATCAAATCACACGGGGTAGCCTGGAGGAGGAATTCATAGAATGTATAAGGGATTGTTTCTTAGAACAGTATGTAACAGAACCTACAAGGAGCAAGCCATCTTAGGTCTGGTACTGTGTAACGCGACAGGAAAAATAAATGATCTCCTAGTAAAAGATCCTCTCGGAATGAGTGATCACAATATGGTTGAATTTGTAATACAGATTGAAGATGAGGAAGTTGTGTCAGAAACGAGCATACTATGCTTAAACAAAGGGGAGTACAGTGGGATGAGGGCAGAGTTGGCTAAAGTAGACAGAAAGCAAGGACTAAACGGTGGCACAATTGAGCAACAGTGGAGGACTTTTAAGGAGCTCTTTCCTAGTGCGCAACAAAAATATATTCCAGTGAAAAAGAAGCGCGGCAAGAGAAACATAGAAAATAGGTGCAGGAGCAGGCCATTCAGGCCTTCTAGCCTGCACCGCCATTCAATGAGTTCATGGCTGAACATGAAACTTCAGTACCCACTTCCTGCTTTCACGCCATACCCCTTGATCCCCCGAGTAGTAAGGAATTCATCTAACTCCTTTTTGAATATATTTAGTGAATTGGCCTCAATTACTTCCTGTGGTAGAGAATTCCACAGGTTCACCACTCTCTGGGTGAAGAAGTTTCTCCTTATCTCGGTCCTAAATGGCTTACCCCTTATCCTTAGACTGTGACCCCTGGTTCTGGAATTCCCCAACATTGGGAACATTCTTCCTGCATCCAACCTGTCCAAACCCGTCAGAATTTTAACCGTTTCTATGAGGTCCCCTCTCAATCTTCTGAACTCCAGTGAATACCAGCCCAGTTGATCCAGTCTTTCTTGTCGGGATAACCAGCTGTGGATAACCAAGGAAATAAAGGAGAGTATCAAATTAAAAACCAATGCGTATAAGGTGGCCAAGGTTAGTGGGAAACTAGAAGATTGGGAACATTTTAAACGACAGCAAAGTAAGAATAAGAAAGCAATAAAGAAAGGAAAGATAGATAACGAAAGTAAACTTGTGCAAAACATAAAAACAGGTCGTAAAAACTTTAACCGATATATAAAAAGGGAACGAGTGACTAAAGTAAATGTTGGTCCTTTAGAAGATGAGAAGGGGGATTTAGGAATGGGAAATGTGGAAATGGCTGAGACCTTAAACAATTATTTTTCTTCCGTCTTCACAGTGTAAGACACAAAAACCATGCCAAAAATTGCTGGTCACGGGAATGTGGGAAGGGAGGACCTTGAGAAAATCACTATCACTAGGGAGGTAGTGCTGGACAGGCTAATGGGACTCAAGGTAGACAAATCCCCTGGTCCTGATGAAATGCTTCCCAGGGTATTCAAAGAGATGGCGGAAGTTATAGCAGATGCATTCGTTATAATCTACCAATATTCTCTGGACTCTGGGGAGGTGCCAGCAGAATGGAAAGCAGCTAATGTAATGCCTCTGTTTAAAAAAGGAGGCAGACAAAAGGCAGGTAACTATAGGCCAGTTAATTTAACATCTGTAGTGGGGAAACTGCTTGAAGCTATCATGAAGTAAGAAATAGTGGGACGTCTAGATAGGAATAGTGCAATCAAGCAGACGCAACATGGATTCATGAAGGGGAAATCATGTTTAACTAATTTACTGGAATTCTTTGAGGATATAACGAGCATGGTGGATAGAGGAGTACCGATGGATGTGGTGTATTTATATTTCCAAAAGGCATTCGATAAGTTGCCACACAAAAGGTTACTGCGGAAGATAAAGATACGCGGAGTCAGCGGAAATGTATTAGCATGGATAAAGAATTGGCTGCCTAACAGAAAGCAGAGAGTCGGCATAAATGGGTCCTTTTCAGGTTGGAAATCGGTCGTTAGTGATGTGCCACAGGGGTCGGTGCTGGGACCACCACTGTTTACAATATACACAGATAACCTGGAGGAGGGGACAGAGTGTAGTGTAACAAAATTTGCAGATGACACAAAGATTAGTGGGGTAGCGGGTTGTGCAGAGGACACAGAGAGGCTGCAAAGAGATTTAGATAGGTTAAGCGAATGGGCTAAGGTTTGGCAGATGGAATACAATGTCGGAAAATGTGAGGTCATCCACCTTGGAAAACAAAATAGTAAAAGGGAATATTATTTGAATGGGGAGAAATTACAACATGCTGTGGTGCAGATGGACCTGGTGGTCCTTGTGCATGAATCCCAAAAAGTTAGTTTGCAGGTGCAGCAGGTAATCAGGAAGGCGAATGCAATGTTGGCCTTCATTGCAAGAGAGATGGAGTACAAAAGCAGGGAGGTCCTGCTGTAACTGTACAGGGTATTGGTGAGGCCGCACCTGGAGTACTGTGTGCAATTTTGATCACTTTACTTAAGGAAGGATATACTAGCCTTGGAGGGGGTACAGAGACGATTCACTTGGCTGATTCCGGAGATGAGGGAGTTACCTTATGATGATAGATTGAGTAGACTGTGTTTTTACTCGTTGCAGTTCAGAAGGATGAGGGGTGATCTTAAAGAAACATTTAAAATAATGAAAGGGGTACAAATGATAGAGGCAGAGAGGTTGTTTCCACTGGTCGGGGAGAATAGAACTAGGGGGCACAGCCTCAAAATACTGGGGAGCCAATTTAAAACCGAGTTGAGAAGGAATTTCTTCTCCCAGACGAATGTGAATCTGTGGAATTCTCTGCCCAGGGAAGCAGTTGAGGCTAGCTCATTGAATGTATTCATATCACACATAGATAGATTTTTAACCAATAATGAAATTAACAGTTATGGGGAGCGGGCGCGTAAGTGGAGCTGAGTCCACGGCCAGATCAGCCATGATCTTGTTGAATGGCGGAGCAGGCTCGAGGGCCTAGATGGCCTACTCCTGTTCCTAATTCTTATGTTCTTATGAAACATCTTCTCTGCATCCACCTTGTCGAGCCCCCTCATAATCTTATATGTTTCAATAAGATCACCTCTCACTCTTCTGTATTCCAATGAGTAGAAGCCCAACCTACTCAACGTTTCCTCATAAGACAATCCCCTCATCTCCAGAATCAACCTTGTGAACCTTCTCTGAACTGCCTCCAAAGCAAGGGGATTCAATTGTAAGGGGAATAGATAGGCGTTTCTGCGGCCGCAACCGAGACTCCAGGATGGTATGTTGCCTCCCTGGTGCAAGGGTCAAGGATGTCTCGGAGCGGGTGCAGAACATTCTAAAAAGGAAGGGAGAACAGCCAGTTGTCGTGGTGCACATTGGTACCAACGACATAGGTAAAAAAAGGGTTGAGGTCCTACGAGACGAATTTTAGGAGCGAGGAGCTAAATTAAAAAGTAGGACCTCAAAAGTAGTAATCTCGGGATTGCTACCAGTGCCACGTGCTATTCAGAATAGGAATCGCCGGATAGCGCAGATGAATACGTGGCTTGAGCAGTGGTGCAGCAGGGAGGGATTCAAATTCCTGGGGCATTGGAACCTATTCTGGGGGAGGTGAGACCAGTACAAACCAGACGGTCTGCACCTGGGCAGGACCGGAACCAATGTCCAAGGGGGAGTGTTTGCTAGTGCTGTTGGGGAGGAGTTAAACTAATATGGCAGGGGGATGGGAACCAATGCAGGAAGACAGAGGCATACAAAATGGAGACAGAAGCAAAGGACAGAAAGGAGATTTGTAAAAGTGGAGGGCAGAGAAACCCAAGGCCAAAAATAAAAAGGGCCAATGAACAGCAATATTCTAAACGGTCAAAGTGTAATAAAAAGGCAAGCCTGAAAGCTCGGTGCCTCAATGCGAGGATTATTCGGAACCCAGGAGAGGGCTCTGAGCTAGTTAGAGTGGGTGAGAGCGCAGATGAAAAGGACCCCAAGAATGAATACAAAAGGCAAGAGGCAACAGAGCAGAGTAGTACTGGGGTAAGTGTAAACCACAAGGTGATAGGAAGGGACAATATGTATGCATATAAAGGGGCTGCAGGAGGGGTCAAAACTAAAAATCATCGTTTAAAAGCTAGTATTAAAACACTCTACCTAAACACATGCAGCATTCGAAATAAAGTAAATGAATTGACGGCACAAATCATGACAAATGGGTATGATTTGGTGGCCATTACAGAAACGTGGTTGCAGGGTGGCCAAGACTGGGAATTAAACATACAGGGGTATCTGACAATTCGGAAGGATAGACAAGAAGGGAAAGGAGGTGGGGTAGCTCTGTTAATAAAGGATGATGTCAGCGAGATGTCAGTGAGAGATGATATTGACTCGAATGAACAAAGTGTTGAATCATTGTGGGTGGAGATTAGAGATAGTGAGGGGAAAACGTCACTGGTGGGCGTAGTTTATAGGCCCCCAAATAATAACTTCACGGTGGGGCGCACAATAAACAAAGGAATAATGGAGGAATTTGAAAAAGGAACGGCAGTAATCATGGGGGATTTTAACCGACATATCGATTGGTCAAATCAAATCGCACGGGGTAGCCTGGAGGAGGAATTCATAGAATGCATACAGGATTGTTTCTTGGAACAGTATGTTACCGAACCTACAACGGAGCAAGCTATCTTACATCTGGTCCTGTGTAATGAGACAGGAATAATAAATGATCTCTAAGTAAAAGATGTTCTCGGAATGAGTGATCACAGTATGGTTGAATTTGTAATACAGATTGATGGTGAGGAAGTAATGTCTCAAACAAGCATACTAAGCTTAAACAAAGGGGACTACAGTGGGATGAGGGCCGAGTTAGCAAAAGTAGACTGGGAACATAGACTAAACGGTGGCACAATTGAGGAACAGTGGAGGACTTTTAAGGAGCTCTTTCATCGTGCTCAACAAAAATATATTCCAGTGAAAAAGAAGGACGGTAAGAGAAGGGATAACCAGCCATGGATAACCAAGGAAATAAAGGAGAGTATCAAATTAAAAACCAATGCGTATAAGGTGGCCAAGGTTAGTGGGAAACTAGAAGATTGGGAAAATTTTAAACGACAGCAAAGTATGACTAAGAAAGCAATAAAGAAAGAAAGATAGATAACGAAAGTAAACTTGCGCAAAACATAAAAACAGATAGTAAAAACTTTTACCGAAATATAAAAAGGAAACGAGTGATGAAAGTAAAGGTTGGTCCTTTAGAAGATGAGAAGGGGGATTTAGGAATAGGAAATGTGGAAATGGCTGAGACCTTAAACAATTATTTTGCTTCGGTCTTCACAGTGGATGACACAAAAACAATGCCAAAAATTGCTGGTCACGGGAATGTGGGAAGGGAAGACCTTGAGACAATCACTATCACTAGGGAGATGGTGCTGGACAGGCGACGAGGACTCAAGGTATACACGTCCCCTGGTCCTGATGAAATGCATCCCAGGGTATTAAAAGAGATGGCGGAAGTTAAAGCAGATGCATTCGTTATAATCTACCAAAATTCTCTGGACTCTGGGGAGGTACCAGCAGATTGGAAAGCAGCTAACGTAACGTCTCTGTTTAAAAAAGGGGGCAGACAAAAGGCAGGTAACTATAGGCCAGTTAGTTTAACAACTGTAGTGGGAAAAATGCTTGAAGCTATCATGAAGGAAGAAACAGCGGGACGTCTAGATAGGAATAGTGCAATCAAGCAGACGCAACATGGATTCATGAAGGGGAAATCATGTTTAACTAATTTACTGGAATTCTTTGAGGATATACCGAGCATTGTGGATAGAGGTGTACCGATGGATGTGGTGTATTTAGATTTCCAAAAGGCATTCGATAAGGTGCCACACAAAAGGTTACTGCAGAAGATAAAGGTACGCGGAGTCAGCGGAAATGTATTAGCATGGATAAAGAATTGGCTGCCTAACAGAAAGCAGAGAGTCGGGATAAATGGGTCTTTTTCAGGTTGGAAATCGGTGGTTAGTGATGTGCCACAGGGATCGGTGCTGGGCCCACAACTGTTTACAATATACACAGATAACCTGGAGGAGGGGACAGAGTGTAGTGTAACAAAATTTGCAGATGACACAAAGATTAGTGGGGTAGCGGGTTGTGCAGAGGACACAGAGAGGCTGCAAAGAGATTGAAAAAGGTAAATCGAATGGGCTAAGGTTTGGCAGATGGAATACAATGTTGGAAAATGTGAGGTCATCCACCTTGGAAAACAAAATAGCAAAAGGGAATATTATTTGAATGGGAAGAAATTACAACATGCTGCGGTGCAGAGGAACCTGGGGGTCCTTGTGCATGAATCCCAAAATGTTAGTTTGCAAGTACAGCAGATAATCAGGAAGGCGAATGGAATGTTGGCCTTCATTGCAAGAGGGATGGAGTACAAAAGCAGGGAGTTCCTCCTGTAACTGTACAGGGTATTGGTGAGGCCGCACCTGGAGTACTGTGTGCAGTTTTGTTCACGTTACTTAAGGAAGGATATACAAGCCTTGGAGGGCGTACAGAAATGATTCACCTGGCTGATTCCAGAGATGAGGGGGTTACCTTATGATGATAGATTGAGTAGACTGGGTCTTTACTCGTTGGAGTTCAGAAGGATGAGGGGTGATCTTATAGAAACATTTAAAATAATGAAAGGGATCGAAAAGATAGAGGCAGAGAGGTTGTTTCCACTGGTCGGGGAGACTAGAATTCGGGGGCACAGCTTCAAAATACGGGGGAGCCAATTTAAAACCGAGTTGAGAAGGAATTTCTTCTCCCAGAGGGTTGTGAATCTGTGGAATTCTCTGCCCAGAGAAGCAGTTGAGGCTAGCTCATTGAATTATTCATATCACAGATAGATCGATTTTTAACCAATAAGGCAATTCAGGGTTATGGGGAGCGGGCGGGTAAGTGGAACTGAGTCCACGGCCAGATCAGCCATGATCTTTTTAAATGGGGGAGCAGGCTCGAGGGGCTAGATGGCCTACTCATGTACCCTATTTTTATGTTCTTATGTTCTTATCCTTTTTTAAATATGGAAACCAAAACTGTACTAAGTACTCCAGGTGTGGCCTCACCAATACCCTGTATAACTGTAGCAGGACTTCCCAGCTTTTTTAACCATCCCCTTTGCAATTAAAGCCAAGATTCCATTGGCTTTCCTGATCACTTGCTTTTCCTGCAGATTAACCTTTTGTGTTTCTTGCACAAGTACCCCAAGACCCCGCTGTACTGCAGCACTTTGCATTCTCTCTCCATTTCAATAATAACCTGCTCTTTGTTTTTTTCTGCTAATGTGCATGACCTTACACTTTCCAACATTATACTACATCTGTCAAATTTTTACCCACTCACTTAGCTCGTCTATGTCTTTTTGCAGATTTTCTGTGTCCTCCTCACACATTGATTTTCCTCCCATCTTTGTATCATCAGCAAACTTGGCTATGTTACACTCGGTCCCTTCTTCCAAGTCGTTAATATATATTGTAAATAGTTGGCGTCCCAGCACTGATCCCTGCGGCACACCACCAGTTACTGATTGCCAACACGAGATTAAACCATTTAACCCGACTCTCTGTTTTCTGTTTGGTCGCCAATCCTCTATCCATGCTATTATATTACCCCCAACACCATGAACTTTTATCTTGTGCAGTAACCTTATATGTGGCACCTTGTCAAATGCTTTCTGGAAGTCCAAATACACAACATGCACTGGTTCCCCTTTATCCACCCTGTTCATTACATCCTCAAAGAACTCCAGCAAATTTGTCAAACATGACTTGCGCTTCATAAATCCATGCTGACTCTGCCTGACCGAATTTTTTTTTTCCAAATGTCCTGTTATTGCTTCTTTACTAATGGACTCCAACATTTTCCCAACCATAGATGTTAGGCTAACTCGTCTATACTCTCCTGCTTTTTGTCTGCCTCCTTTTTTAAATAGGAGCGTTACATTTGCAGATTTCCAATCTGTTGGGACATCCCCAGAATCCAGGGAATTTTGGTAAATTACACCCAATGCATCCACAATCCCTGTCGCTAATTCTCTTAAGACCCTAGGATGCAATTCATCAGGTCCAGGGGATTTGTCTGCCTTTAGTCCCATTATCTTACTGAGTACCACCTCCTTAGTGATTGTGATTGTGTTAAGTTCCTCCCCGCTATAGCTCCTTGACTTTCCACTGTTGGAATATAGTGCATGTCCTCTGCCGTAAAGATTGATACAAAATGTTTGCCTTTACTGGCCGAGTCATAGAATATAAGAGCAGGGAGCTTATGCTTCAATTCTATAATACTTTGTTTCGGCCACAGCTGGTGTACTGTCTGCGGGAGATTTGCAAGGATGCTGCGTGGAATGGAGAATCTTAATTATGAGGACAGATTGGATAGGCTGTGTTTCTTCTCATTGGAACAGAGAAGTTTGAGAGGAGACCTCATTGAGGTGTACAAAATATTGAGGGGCCTGGACACAGTGGATCGTAAGGGCCTACTTCCATTGGTGGAGGGGTCTATTACGAAGGGGCATAGTTTTAAGTTGGTTGGTGGAAGGTTAAGAGGGGATTTGAGATGGGCGGGGGACTTCTTTCTGCAGAGGATTGTGTGGATCTGGAACTTGCTGCCTGGAAGAGTGGTGGATGCAAAAACCCTCACCACTTTTAAGAGATGGTTGGATGGGCACTTAAAGTGCCGTAACCTGCAGGGTTACGAACCTGGAGCTGGGAATTGGGATTAGACTGGATGACCTTTTGTTGGACGGCACAAATATAATGGTAAGTACTGTGTGGAATAGAATACGGCCAGGGTGATCTCCTGGAGTAGTTTCGATCGCCTGGATCGGTCAGAGCGGAATTTTCCCAGATTTATTCTGCATAAATTGGCCTGGGTTTTTATCTGGTTTTTGCCTATCCCAGGAGATCACACGGCTCCGGTTGGGATGGAGTGTAGAATGTTTCAGTGTAAGGGGTGTCGCAGTTGTGTGCGGTGGACTGGTTGGGCTGGGTGCTCTTTGCCTTTCCGTCATCATTCATAGGTTTAAATGCAACCTTGAGGGCTGATGACCAAGGGCTATGCAGTTCTTTGTCAGCCGGCGTGGACACGATGGGCTGAAATGGCCTCCTTCTGCGCTGTACATTTCTATGTTTCTATCTTTCTAAAACATTGGTGGGAGTTGTCTATTGGCATCCAAACAGTAATGGTAATGTAGGGGACGGCATCAAAGAGGAAATTAGAGAAGCATGTAACAAGGTGTATGCAGCACTCAAATCACTGACTCTGCACAGTCTGGTGTTGTAATAACTGCTGTGACCTTAGTCGTTTATTGTGTAACTCCAGAGTGCCTCTCAGGTGTGGTGGGCAGCCTTTTATACTCTGTCTTGCAGGTACTTTCGGGTCTCCCACCACAGCGCCCTCTGTGGCACTTCATTGTAACTATACATAAAATGTACCAGGACAATACATAACATCTCACTCCCCACCCCAGCAGTTCCACAAGCACATTGCATGTAAACTTGGCCTTGTTCGTCCTGGTTGATTTGTGTCTGTCAGTCCATGACCATCCATTTCCCTCTTCTCCCCCCATGTAGAGATGATGCTTGCGAACCGGTGCAAGTATGTGGTATTTGCAGACGTTACATGGGTGATGAAGTACACAAGCATAATCTCCAGCAGAAAGCAGGTATACCTCGACAGTATATTTGTGCAGTACCTATGGATGATTTGAAGAGTTACATCAAAAGGTTGCAGGTACACTGAACAGTTATTTAATCCCCGCTCCACTGGGTGACGTATGGTGGCGGCATACTGCCCCTTTTTGCCCGAGGTAGTGGGCTGAGCTGAGACAGGGTATCGCAACGAGTGCGTTGCCTCTGTTGTCAGAAAGTAGTCGCCTTTGCGGCTCATCTGCAGCCGCTGAACCATTACATGAATCACATGAAATCGGAAATCGCATTAATCCATTAGTCATGTTAGTCACAGATCCATTAACCCTTTTACTTGAGCATTGTGATACTAACTCATTTTGTCGATCTTATCAATCATTTTAAACACAGTAGTCATTTCAGCTTCAAAATATTAACTCTTGTCATAAATCACGTCATCATACAAATCACATTAATCATTTTGACTCACTCTTGCTCTTCGAAAAGTCTCTTGGTGGGGACCACCAATGGTGTAAGGCCCTTTCAAGGCTCCCGGGTACATTTCCCTTTTAAGACGCCATCTTGTTTTTCCACGATGTTTCCGCAGGGGAGGCCGCCATTTTCGGTGCTGTGCTGGTCCTGTCTCTCTCTCTGCACAACTCTGCTGCCACGAGGCTCGCCGCCATCTTAACCTCTTCAGCAAGGTCATTACTTTATCATCACCAGTTCTAGGTTGCTGGTCCAGTACTCTGTGACGGGCTCGGCACAGTGAGTCTTTATCTTCCTGACGAAATGCAGCGCACACTTGTTTACATTTGGTGTCAGAAGTGGGATCTCAACAGACGACTACCGAAAACTTGTGAATTAAGAGCCAGACTAGCCTTGGACGAGACGGGATGAAAGTGGCCACTGGAGTGAGGATAATTTAAATACCGCTCCAGTTTCCTTCGGTTTCAAAGTCTGAGGAAAGTTTGGCCACTCGCTGGTTCTCAGGTAGCGTCTGAACGAGATCCAGGACAATCTGGTGAATACCTTTTAAACTTAGAATAGGGAAGGATAGGGAATTTGCACGGCGACGCGGAAGGATAAGTAGGGCTTAGAATAGGTAAATCTGGAATCTAGAACAAATTAAGTAAGGTTTACCGTGCGGCGACGCGGAGGGATAGACAATCACGTGGCGACGCAAACAGGAAATCCGCGCAGCGACACGGAGGGATAGATAATCGCGCGAACTGCGCGGAGACGCAGAGGTTAGGAAGTTAGGTAAATTAAGCCGCGGGGCGACGCGACACTGTGTAAATTTAAAATTGTACTTATTCCAGTTACGGCGTCGATCTTGTCTATCACTTGGTCTGCCTAGGCTCTGGGTAAGATAACTTAAACCACCGCGGGGTGACGCGGGGACAATCAGGATTAATTAGGACCCAAATCCAACGCGGGGCGACGCGAGGGATCGGGATTAATTAGGACACCCTACGCGGGGCGATGCAAGGATGGGTAATCATTTAGATAGAACCACGAATAGCGGTAGTCCACTACAAAAGTTATGTGAGCAATTCCCTGAAAAAGCTGGACAATTATACTGTTATCTGCAACTTTGAACAAATCACTAGGAGATGATCAATGGCCACAAGGGCCACCAAAAGCTTGGAGGGAGCAAAATGGGTGCAGGGATTAATTTGGAAGAGGGGACGGGGGAAAGGGGATAGGGATCTAATAACCGCATGGAGGCATTACTGTCAAAAGCTAAAAGATTCATCAATTCTGTCGAGTTGGCAGGAAAACGCCACTAAATTAGGATTTAATTGACAGAAGGAGGACATATTGAACCCGTAGACGTCTTAAAGAAAGAGTGCGCGCATGAGAAATGTACTAGGAGTTCCACTGGGACCTCTGAGAAAGGTATTGACCGACTACGTAGTCAAATGGTTGGCCTTGCATTGACCGAGGCTGACGAGGAAATTGATGAATGGTCACTGACTCGGCGCCCAACGGCGCCTCCCGCAGCCCCTGGCCCCTTCCCGTCCACCTCCACCTTACACTCCGGTGGTAGGAGGTAAAGATAAAGATAACCCCACACCAATGAACCGACAAGCCCAGACGGACCCTTCATCCTCCGATAGCGACTCAGATCCCCAGTTCACGAGCCATGTAGCTGAGAGGACCAGATCTCAAACCCGGAAAGGCAGATCTACATCTCGAAAGCACAGGCAGTCCCGTGAATCCACTAGTCAGAATACCAGTTGTGAAAGGCAAAACAAACTCTCCCGCCGATCGGGATGTGGAGGTACTGCGCAGTCAGACGGCTCCGAGCCACCCTCCGACCCAGAAACGTCTTCCGAGGTTGACGACCCCATCCCAAAGCCCCGGCATCAATTCCAAGTCCGACCAATGCCAAACCCTGATGCACAACAAGCTGCAGACCTCCCCACCATAGATGTCTATGTGCCTTGGGAACCGAACGAAATTATGGCCATTCTCGCCACCATGCCAGATCGAAAGAGAGAACCTGTCAAGTTTATAGATCATCTTCGAACTACCGTCGCAGTTTATAATGCAGAGTCAAGGGACCTGTGTGCTCTGGTACAGCAGACCCTGAGCCCAACTGAGCATGCCCGATTTCTAACTCACCTGAGACAGGCAACCCATGACGCGTTGGTGGCTGCACACCCTAAAACTGCCCAGGACCACCTAAATGCTGTTTTTACAGCTCTCGGCACGACCCTTCAAAAGCCCATCAGTATGGCTGCAGTATTAGAAACTAAACCCAAACGAGACGAAACTGCCGACGAATTCATGGAAAGATTCATTGAAATATACGGAGGTCAATCAGGAGATAATGCCTTCAGGGTGGGAGAGGATTCACCTCAATTCTGCGCTATCCTACTTCAGTGCCTGCCCCATTCGATTGCTCACGTTATCCGGACCAATAATATGAATTGGGCAGATAACAGAAAAGCCCAGATGGAAAGGGCGGTGAAATATTATTGGCAGGAAAAGAAAGAAGAGCGGGGAGGTGCGCTCCCAACCTGGGTCAAGACTGAATACGTGACTAGAAAGGGAGAGCCTCCTCAAGGGGAAAGACCGACACCCGACCCGAGAGAATATCAAATGGAACCACAGTACTGTGTAAGGGGTTGGGTAGATAACCGGGGATATGGGTATACCCAACACCCCAACGGCCCCAGCCCTGCAAAGTATGGACCATCACAAGGTCCTCCCCGATCAGGAAGAGGAAGCGGTCGGGGCTGGGGAAGGAGAGTGCAATGCTTCAATTGTGGGCAAGAAGGACATTGGAAGGGAGAGTGCCCCTTCGATCGGCACGAAAGAGGAAGAGGAGGAAGAGGAGTGGGGCAAGGGGGGAGAGAACGGGGATCTTATACTAACTTCTCCCAGAACAACCCCTTTGGCCAACCGTCCCCCGATTATTCATATTGACCACGGAGCTTGATTGTACAGGGAACCTCCCCGGATGACGAACCGATGATATCGTTAAAAATTCGGAATGAGTGGCAACCCTTCTTCATCGATACGGGAGCCTCTATGTCTTCTAACAGTCGAAGCTTAAACTCCCCGCCTCCACTGAGACACAGGGACTGTTGGGGTTCCTGGGACAAGTCTCTGCATTCCCGGTGTCAGAACCAGTTAAAGTAGGTTACCAGGAAGAATCGGTGGAACATCGATTTGTTATCACAACCAATCTGGACTGTAACCTGATGGCTAGTGAAACCCTCTGAAAATTCCATTTGCATTTGGAGTGCGGAGATGATGGGATTATTGTAAAACAGGTAACCCTTAAGCGACAGTATTATACCATTAGGATCCCTCAATGGTCGCCTCTGGACCTGCCACAGGCACCTTATCACGTGACCCGAGCACACGATCCCAGCGTCAAGTATCAGGATCTCCAGAACCTTTATCAGGATCACGAAGGGGAAGAGAAGGAAATTCTCTTAAGGGCTAGAGTGACTGGACCGGAAGGGAAGGCAGATTTTCTGGAAATGGATAAGAATCTGTGGAGACAGCCCCCGACGGTGGCACCACATGTTACTCGTGAATTATTACCTCCCCAACACACTAAAGATTTAGGAATTATGGTGCGCCAAGCTATCGACGAGGCTGACCCTACCAGCCCAGATTTGCACATTGTAAAACATGGCCAAACAGTCCAATGCCACAGGGACCCCGAGAAGGTCCAAACGACTCTGCAGCATCATACTGGCTCGAACATATCCGACTATGTGGATCCTCAAGTATGGGCAGAGGACCCCTCCCAAGTGGGTTATACTCCCATTGATCCGATTGAGATCCCGGTGCAGGGCAACATGGATTGGCCCTCTATCCGACAGTACCCACTGAAACTACAGGCAATACCAAGTATCCGCCGATTGATCAAGGGACCAGTGGAAAAGGAGATTTTGGTCCAATGCCAGTCCCCGTGTAATACCCCTATGCTGGCAGTCCCTAAGCCAGGCAAGCCAAACGAATACCGTTTAGTCCAAGACCTTCGAACTATCAATGCTATCGTCCAGCCACTGCACGCTCTGGTTCCCAACCCAGCGCAGATACTGTCATTAATCCTAGCAAACGCCAAGATCTTCGCAATAATAGACCTCCAACACGCCTTCTTCGCTTTGCCGCTAGCCCAGGCGAGTCAGTACCTATTCGCCTTCACTTACCAGGGACAGCAATATACATGGACGAGACTTCCCCAAGGGTTCATCCACTCCCCGACCTTATTCTCAAGCTGCCTGCAGAGACAGTTACCGTCCCTCACGCTGACTAAGGGATCCACTTTGATTCAGTATGTGGACGATTTCATGGTAGCCAGCGCAGATGAACCAAGTAATCAGGAGGATGCTAAACAGTTACTGAATTACTTGTCCTCCCTGGGATACATAGTTTCCCCATCAAAGGTCAAAATTGGCCAGTCTCAAGTCAAGTTCCTTGGGATCATTTTATCAGGCACCCACCGAGCCTTGGAGGCTAGCCGAGTCGAACCGATTTGCCAGTTTCCAGTCCCTCGCATGGCTAAACAAATGCGACAGTGGTTGGGGATGATCAAGTACTGTAGATCCTGGATCCCTAATGTTGCCCTGATGACGAAGCACCTCACACTGTACACAAACAAGGAAGGCAGCTTTAAAATAAAAACCGCAGACGTCCAAGCCTTTAAGGAACTAAAGACAGCCCTGCTGCAAGCTCCAGCTTTGGGCCGGCCCCTCTATGACCGGCCCTTTCAACTATATTGTATGATCCTGAAAGACTGTGCTACAGCTGTCTTAACTCAGAAACACGGGGATAAGCATAGGCCTGTTGCCTACTACTCTTCCAAAATAGACCCCGTTGCCTTGGGGCACCCTGTATGTACTCAAATATTAACCGCCATCTACAGTAGCATTCAATCCGCCGACAACCTTACCCTCCAGCGGGATATTGTTGTATACACCTCTCACTCCGCAGCTGCCCTCCTGGGTCAGCTGCAGACTCAACACCTTACCATGGCCAGGCGAAGTAGGTATGACATCCACCTACTAAATAATCCTAAGCTGACCTTTCGGCACTGTACTGCCATTAATCCGGCCTGTTTTCTTACCGAGCCACCCCAAGATGAGAAAAATCACAGTCATGACTGTTTATCTTAATTCAAGAGGCCACCTCGGTTCGGGAAGATTTAGTTGATGTACCAATGGAGGACCCCGACTGTATTATGTATCTTGACGGAAGCTCTTCCATTGACCTAGAAGGCGGACGAATTTCGGGATACGCCATAGTAAACCAGGAGATTCAGGTCTTGGAAACTGCCGCCTTTGAAACCGCCTATTCCGCCCAACAAGCTGAACTATTTGCCCTCACCCGAGCCTGTATCTTGGCTAAAAACCTCAAGGTCAATATCTATACCGATTCTCGGTATGCCTTTGTGGTAGCCCATGATTCCGGACAATTATGGAAAAATAGGGGATTCCTAACCTCACAGGGAATGAGATATCCCAAAGGCAACTCGTATCTGACTTGTTGCAAGCCCTCATGCTCCCCAAGCGCATTGCCATTGTTAAATGTACCGCCCACACCACCGGAAAACCCCCGGTTGATATAGGGACCCACTGTGCTGACAAAGAGGCCAAACAGGCCTCTCGTGGACAACAAATTGTAGCGCCCAGAATGATGAGTTAAACTAAAAGTCCTGCAAAGGATAAGTTAGCCTCGGAAAAACCAATGCCAACCATCCAAGATGTCATTAAAGCACAGGAGGATGCTCCTGAAAAAGATAAACTGTTGTGGAAAAATTATTGATGTTCTTATGACAATGTTTCTAAACTCTAGACCACTCCCGCGGAACAGACTTGCATGTCTGAAGAGTTGGCCCTGTGGGTTATTGAATGTATGCATTTTGCTGCTCATTATGGAGCAAGGACAACAAGTGACACAATTTTGGCCACTTGCTGGCACCCTAGAATCCAGGCGCTCGCCCAGAACATCAGTAGTCGCTGCCTGGTTTGCCATTGCAGAATCCTGGGAAGGGACTTTCCTGTGATTGGGGTATGACGCCCCTACCCGAAGGTCCCTTTGAGACATTGCAGTTGGACTACATTGAGTTGCAAAGAGTTCAGTCTTACAAACATGTGTTAGTAATAGTAGATGTGTTTAGCAAATGGATCGAAGCCTACACTACCCTGGACAATAAGGCTCAAACTGTTGTTAAAGTGTTAATGAGGGAAATTGTTCCGAGATATGGTATCCCAGCTCGACTGAGTTCCGATAATGGCCCTCACTTTATTGGCCAAGTTAACAAAGAATTCTGTTCCCAGATGCGCATTAACCAGCAGCTGCCTTGTGCCTACCGATCCCAAGCTGCGGGCCTAGTTGAACGTGTTAATCAAACTCTTAAAACCAAGCTTACAAAACTGGTAGCATTAACCAGACTCAATTGACTCAAACTCCTTCCTATAGCCCTATTCCAGATCCGAACTACTCCCACCGGTAAGGCTGGACTGACCCCCGCTGAGGTCATTTATTCTTAGTCCTGACCAATGCCTCGGGGATCTGGAGGCCAACCGGGAACATATGTTTAACCCAAAATGACATCCAGTAGCAAGGGACAGATCATAGGGTACAGCAATTGCCCACACAGTCTCAACATCACAACAGGTGCACGAGTCACTATCCTCTCTCACCTTCCGAATAAAACAGGTGGATGTCTGTGGGCCCAGTCTTGGGAACCCAACACAATATATCAGAAGGCAGCGTATAACGCCACATATTTTGTGTGCGGGCATAGGGAATATCCCTGGTTGCCTAGGCGATGGACAGGGTCCTGCTATCTGGGATATGTGGTGCCATTTCTGCGGCAAACACGTACCTTGGCAGATGCACATGCCTCCAGCCGACACAGGCGAGCCCTCATCCCGTCGAAAGGTTCTTTGGTGTCATGATGTTCCCATTCGGGATAGGACGCACCATGGATGAAGTACAGAACCTAGAGAGGGTATTGGAACTGATAGCTAAATTTTCCGCTGAAGCTCTGGAGGACATCACGGCTGAAATGGTAGCAATGCGGACCATAGCATTACAAAACCGAATGGCCCTCGATTACCTGTTTCCTGAGAAAGGGGGAACATGTGCCCTGATAGGATCTGAATGTTGCACTTACATTCCCGATAGTTCAGAAAACATAACCAATCTCGCTGATAACATAAGAAGGGAGTTGAAGAAGTTATCCACGCCAGCAGGAGGATCTAGCTGGTTTTATTGGCTATTAGGTGGATCCTGGGGATCCTATCTAATGCATGGGGCAATTATTCTCATCGAAGTAATAATTACCTGTTGCTTGATTGTTGTTGCTTTAACCTTTGTTGTAAAGTCATGATGGCAAGGTTAGCAAACGCTCTTGTGGCCACGGGCTCCCGGGTTATGATCCAGCAAACTAAAGAACTACTCGACAAGGAGGATCAGGAAAGACAGTGTGAATGGCTGAATTGAATACTCCTAGAATAATTCTAAAGGTTATCATGGAATGATAAAAGGGGGGAATGAGAATGTTGGAAAATGTATACAGACATTGAAGTTGAGAATGTGGGAAAATGTATACAGACATTGAAGTTGAGAATGTTGGAAAATGTATACAGACAGTGAAATTGAACAAAGGATTCATGGCGGAATAGTCTTAAGAATGTCAGACTGCAAATGTTACAACATTGGCACAAATAACAGACTGGCTCAAGGTCTTGCAAAGTCACACCAGTAAACTTGAAACAATAAAGGGTGAGAAAGGCTCTGAAAGGCTCTTTGTGTAAAAACAGCCCATACAGATGTCGGCTCATGAGTGGAAAAGGGAAGGAGGGATCATAAGGGGATATGCTGAACTGAATGTCACTCTAATTGTATCATGTACTGAAAATGTACAACCGTTGCGACCCTACATTGTAACAGGACTTGTCCATAGGAAGTGGGTGCACTCCAGAGGGAGAGCATTCCTTCTTTCTGATAAGTCCCGGCCGGTGAAACAATTAATAAAATCTGCTTTGTTATAAGCGGCAACGGTGTTCGACTCAGTGAATTTGCTGAACCAGATTGAGGGAAAAGAATCCGTATTTACACTACCAGTGCCACTAGTAAGAGTAGGAATCACAGGATCGCTCAGATGAATATGTGGCTTGAGGAATGGTGCAGAAGGGAGGGATTCAAATTCCTGGGACATTGGAACCGGTTCTGGGGAAGGTGGGACCAGTACAAACCGGACAGTCTGCACCTGGGCAGGATCAGGACCAATGTCCTCGGTGGAGAGTTTGTCAGTGCTGTTGAGGAGGGGTTTAACGACTGAAAAAGGGCCACTTTGCAGCAAAATTCTAAAAGGGCAAAATGTGTTAAAAAGACACCCCTAAAGGCTCTGTGCCTCAATGCGAGCAGTATTCGTAATAAAGTGGACAAATTAACTGCACAGGCAGCAATTGATGAATATGATATAATTGGCATGATGGAGACATGGCTCCAGGGTGACCAAGGCTGGGAACACAACATGCAGGGGTATTCAACATTCAGTAAGGATAGACAAAAAGGAAAAGGAGGTGGGGTAGCGTTGCTAGTAAGGAAGGACATTAGCTTGGATGATGTGGACTCTATGCGTGGAGCTGCGGAATACCAAAGGGCAGAAAACACTAGTGGGAGTTGTGTGCAGACCACCACACAGTAGTAGTGAGGTTGGGGACAGCATCAAACAAGAAACTAGGGATGCCTGCAGTTATCATGGGCAACATTAATCTCCAGAAAGATTGGGCTAACCAAACTGTAGCAATACAATGGAGGAGGATTTTCTGGAGTGTATTAGGGATGGTTTTCTGGACCAATATGTTGAGGAACCAACTAGAAGGCTGGCCATCCTAGAATGGGTGATGTGTAATGAGAAAGGACGAATGAGCAATCTTGTTGAGCGAGGCCCCTTGGGGAAGAGTAACCATAATATGGTAGAATTCCTTATGAAGATGAAGAGTGACACAGTTAATTCAGAGACTAGGGACCTGACCTTAAGGAAAGGTAACTTCGATGGCATGAGACGTGAATTGGCAAGAATAGACTGGCAAATAATACTTAAGGGGTTGACGGTGGATAGGCAAAGGCAAACATTTAAAGATCACATGGATGAACTTCAACAATTGTACATCCCTGTCTGGAGTAAAAATAAAACGGGGAAGGTGGCTCAACCGTGGCTAACAAGGAAAATTAAGGATATTGTTAAATCCAAGGAAGAGGCATATAAATTGGCCAGAAAAAGCAGCAAACCTGAGAAATTTAGAATTCAGCAGAGGAGAACAAAGGGTTTAATTATGAGGGGGGAAATAGAGTATGAGAGGAAGCTTGCCGGGAACATAAAAACTGACTGCAAATGCTTCTACAGATATGTGAAGAGAAAAAGAATCGTGAAGACAAACGTAGGTCCCTTGCAGTCAGATTCAGGTGAATTAATAATGGGGAAGATAGAATTGGCAGACCAGTTGAACAACTGCTTTGGTTCTGTCTTCACGAAGGAAGACGCAAATAACCTTCTGGAAGTACAAGGGGACCGAGGGTCAAGTGAAAAGGAGGAACTGAAGGATATCCTTATTATGTGGGAAATTATGTTAGGGAAATTGATGGAATTGAAGGCCGATAAATACCTGGAGCCTGATAGTCTGCATCCCAGAGTACTTAAGGAAGTGGCCCTAGAAATAGTGGATGTATTGGTGATCATTTTCCAAAAGTCTATCGACTCTCGATCAGTTCCTATGGACTGGAGGATAGCTAATGTAACACCACTTTTTAAAAAAGGAGGGAGAGAGAAAATGGATAATTATAGATCGGTTAGCCTGACATCAGCAGTGGGGAAAATGTTGGAATCAATTACTAAAGATGAAAAGCAGTGACAGGTTCGGTCCAAGTCAACATGGATTTCTGAAAGGGAAATCATGCTTGACAAATCTTCTGGACATTTTTGAGGATGTAACTAGCAGAGTGGACAAGGGAGAACCAGTGGATATGGTGGATTGGACTTTCAAAAGGCTTTTGACAAGGTCCCACACAAGAGATTGGTGTGCAAAATTAAAGCACATGGTATTGGGTGTAATGTACTGACATGGAAAGAGAACTGGTTGGCAGACAGGAAGCAGAGTCGGGATAAATGGATCCTTTTCAGAATGGCAGGCAGTGACTAATGGGGTGCCACAGGGCTCATTGCTGGGAACCCAGCTCTTTACAATATACATTAATGATTTAGATGAAGGAATTAAGAGTAAAATCTCCAAGTTTGCAGATGACACTAAATTGGGTGGTGGTGTGAGCTGTGAGGAGGACGCTAAGAAGCTGCAGGGTGACTTGGACAGGTTAGGTGAGTGGGCAAATGCATGGCAGATGCAGTATAATGTGGCTAAATGTGAGAATATCCACTTTGGGGGCAAAAACACGATGGCAGAATATTATATGAATGGCGGCAGATTAGGCAAAGGGGAGGTGCAACAAGACCTGGGTGTCATGGTACATCAGTCATTGAAAGTTGGCATGCAGGCACAGCAGGCGGTGAAGAAGGCAAATGGCATGTTGGCCTTCATAGATAGAGAATTTGAGTATAGGAGCAGGGAGGTCTTACTGCAGTTCTGCAGGGCCTTGGCGAGGCCACACCTGGAATATTGTGTTCAGTTTTAGTCTCCTAATCTGAGGCAGGACGTTCTTGCTATTGAGGGAGTGCGGCGAAGGTTCACCAGACTGATTCCCTAGATGGCTGGACTGACATATGAGGAGAGACTGGATTGACTGGGCCTTTATTCACTGGAGTTTAGAAGGATGAGAGGTCACCTCAGAAACATATAAAACTCTGATGGGACTGGAGAGGTTAGAAACAGGAAGAATGTTCCCGATGTTAGGGAAGTCCAGAACCAGGGGACATAGTCGAAGGATAAGGGGTAAGCCATATAGGACTGAGATGAGGAGAAACTTCTTCACTCAGAGTGTTGTTAACCTGTGGAATTCCCTACCGCAGAGAGTTGTTGATGCCAGTTCGTTGGATAAACTCAACAGGGAGTTAGATGTGGCCCTTACGGCTAAAGGGATCAAGGGGTAGGAGAGGAAGCAGGAAGAGGGTACTGAGGTGAATGATCAGCCATGATCTTATTGAATGGTGGTGCAGGCTCGAAGGGCCTAATGGTCTACTCCTGCACCTATTTTCTATGTTTCTATGTTTCTATGGGCATTGCTCTTTGATGGAAGCTTGGGCACCAATGTATTTCCCACTCATATTTGAAGTATTATCAGACAATTGACCGCAGCAATTTTGTAGGTCGATCCTGTTCTCATCCAGAAAGGCCAGTATTATTTCTGCTATTTTTTGTCCCATATGACCGATTATCGGCAAGAACTTACGGAACCTTTCCTCAGGACCAGTCGTTACAACTAGGCAGACGACAAATGTCAGCTGATCTGAGTGTGTGACATCTGGCGTTGAAGCAACAGATATTGAATTGAACTGGGGGATTGGGATGGCAAGCCTGCAGCGTCCCATCCTAGAGCAAGGAATTGCTGGCCAGCCAGGCCCAGCACTCACCTGTACGAACCCTGCCTGTATATCTGAGGGCCCAAATACAAGGACTTTGCTCCCGGGGCAGAGTCTCGCTTGACGGGAGCACAGAGCAGTGAATCAGGCATTGAGGGCCAGCGCACCTAACCCGTGGCTCTCCCCAATATCTCACCGTTAAAATCAACACCCGGGAATAATCAGGAACACAAGGTATCCAGCGTGATGACCTCCGACCTGCGCTGTCACTGGGCGAGACGCAGAGCCAGGATGGGAGAGCCACAATGTCGGTATTAGAAACACTTGGGATCTCTGAGTGATGATGGCATTTAGTTTTTGGCTGGTTTTTTTAGCCACTGTCATGGTGAAGGCCAATAGACACAATTGGCTACCACTAATGCAGGCAAACGGACATCCAGACTGACGGATGAACCATTCTAATGTGCATTGATTGAGTGAGGATCAATAGTTGATGATCAGGAAAACACACGGGCTCGAATTTCTTCTCAAATTGCTCATTTACCGTCCAGTTACCACCCGTTTTGATAAAAAATGGAAATTAGCACCCGTTACCGCCGTTACCGCCCCCGATTAGCACCGGCGGTAAATTGGGCCCACCATTACCCGCCGCTACCACCGAGTCACCGCCGTTACCGCCCCCGATTAGCGCCGGTGGTAACTTGGGATGCCCGTTACCACAGTTAACGCTCTCGATTAGCGCCGGTGGTAATTTGGGATGCCCGTTACCACAGTTACCGCTGTCGATTAGCGTGGTGATAATTTGAGCCACCCATTACCGCCGCATTTGCTGCAAAGCCCCCGCCCACTTTGCAGATCCCAAACAGTCGAAAAACTCCCTCCCAGCCCGAAATTCCATTAAAATGTGTTTTTTAAGGCCTGCTACCGCCTGTTAACGCTGCGCTGGATACCGCCCATTGCTGGAGGACTGACCTGACTTGGGCCCAGCGACATCACTCCCTCCATTTTGCTGCAGCTTCACAGTGGCCCAGAAGATGGTGGATAATGAAGAAAAGCCATTGCTGATGCAAATGTAATGAAATGTGCTGTACATATTAACAGATATGTGAGGTTTGTTCAACATGACAGCACTACTGTACTGAAGTGATTCTATGCGGATAATGAACTTTTGTATCATTTGAATGTGATTGGGAGAACTTTTCTTCAGTCGGCTTTGGGCTGACATATATGCGGAGTTCCTGCTATAAATCGGTTGTGTGTTCGCTGATTGACACTTGAACTCTGTGGTGGACGGAACATCACCTCACTAACGTGCAAACATGTATCAGCAAGTCTATGAAGGATTGTGACCTGTAAAAGCCTTGCAAATGATTGGACAGTGCAGTCAAAAATTTCTCCTATTCTAACGGCTATTCAAAGAGGCTCGTTGTCTCAGACCCACACCAGGCACAGAATTAAATCCCAGTACAGGATTGGAGAGAGAAAGGGGCTCACTGTCCCACCCCGAGGGGGGAGGGGTTGTGTCCACGCAATGGGGGCTCATCCAAGTGTGTACATAACGGCCCGAGGGGGGCGGGGTGTCATTGCGTGTACATAACGGCCCGAGGGGTGGGGGGTCACTGTGTGTACATAATGACCTGAGGGGGGGTCACTGTGTGCACATAACGGCCTGAGGCGGTGGTCACTGTGTGTACATAATGACCCGAGGGGGGAGTGACTGTGTGCACATAACGGCCTGACGGGGGGAGTCACTGTGTGCACATAATGACCCTAGAGGGGAGGTCACTGGGTGTACATAACGACCCGAGGCAGGAATCACTGGGTGTACATCCAAGTAACCATACTTCACGCGGCTTTGCAGTGTGGCCGTGGGGCTATCCAGCTGTCGCACGTGTCACACTGTAATGTATGCCCCGGTGAGGATGCTCACAGGTTGCTGGAGCTGTTGCTTTGGGAGGGGCTGAGCCAGTTACGTGATGTTCACAAGACTCAGGGAAACCCCAGTCAGTTGGGTCTGGGCCATCCAGGATAAGGTCTGAGTTTAAAAGGGACGCCCTCAATCACACATTTACAGTTGTCTTTCATAAACGTTGTCAATGTCCCAGGAGTGAGTGAGACACAGTACAATAATGGTTTCATTGAATAAAATTTTATCTAAAAGTAGCAATTTTTAAAAACGTCCTCTGCTCCCCACTCCCCACTCCTCTGCTCCCCACTCCCAACTACTCTGCTCCCAACTCCTCTGCTCCCCACTCCCCACTCCCCTGCCTCCTCTCCCCACTCCCCTTCCCCACTCCTTTGCCCCCCTCCCCACTCCCCGCTTCTCTGCCCCACTCCCCACTCCCCACTCCTCTGCCTCCCCTCTCCACTCTCACTCTCACTCTCACTCTCCCCGCCCCACTCCTCTCACTCTCACTCTCCCCTCCCCACTCCTCTCACCTCACTCTCACTCTCCCCTCCCCACTCCTGTCACTCTCCCCTCCCCACCCCTCTCACTCTCCCCTCCCCACTCTTCTCACTCACACTCTCCCCACTCCTCTCACTCTCCCCTCCCCGCTCCTCACTCTCCCCCTCCCCATAATTCTCACTCTCCACCCCCTACTTCTCACTCTCACCCCCACTTCTCACTCTCCCCCCACTCTCCCCCCCCACTCTCCCCCTCCCCCACTCTTCTCACTCTTCCCCTTCCCCTACTGTCCCCCCCTCTCCCCCACTGTTCCCCTCCCCCTCCCGCTCCCCACTCTCTCCCACTCCCCCCACTCTCCCCCTCCCCCACACTCTCCCCCTCCCCCCACTCCCCCCCACCCACTCCTCTCACTCTCCCCCTCCCCCCCACTCCTCTCACTCTCCCCCTCCCCCCCCACCACCCACTCCTCTCACTCCCCCCTCCCCCCCACTCCTCTCACTTCACCCTCCCCCCCACTCCTCTCACTCCCCCTCCCCCCCACTCCTCTCACTCTCCCCAGCCCCCCCACTCCTCTCACTGCCCTTCCCCCCACTCCTCTCACTCTCCCCCTCACTCTCGCCCTCCCCCCCGCTCTCCCCCTACCCCCCACTCTCCCCCTCCCCCTCACTCTCCTCCTCCCCCCACTCCTCTCACTCTTCCACTCCCCCTCCCAGCCCCCCACTCCTCTCACTCTCCCCCTCACTCTCGCCCTCCCCCCCACTCTCCCCCTCCCCGCACTCTCCCCATTCCCTCCCCACTCCTCTCACTCACTCCTTCTCCCCCACTCACTCCTTCTCCCCTCCCCCCACACTCACTCACTCATTCTCCCCCCCACTCAATCACTCGTTCACCCCCTCCCCGCCCCCACTCACTCACTCGTTCTCCCCCTACCGACACCCACTCACTCGTTCTCCCCCTCCCCCCACTCACTCACTCGTTCATCACCTCACCCCCACTAACTCGTTCTCCACCTCCCCCCCACTCCCTCGTTCTCCCCCTCCCCCCACTCACTCGTTCTCCCCTCCCCCCCCACTCACTCGTTCTCCTCCTCCCCCCCACTCAACCGTTCTCCCCCTCCCCCCCACTCACTCGTTCTACCCTCCCCCCCACTCACTCGTTCTCCCCCTCCCCCACCACTCTCTCATTCTCCCCCTCCCTCCCACCCCCCACTCACTCATTCTCCCCCTCCCCCCCCACTCACTCGTTATCCTCCTCCCCTGCAACTCACTCGTTCTCCCCCACCCCCGCACTCCCCACACACACGTTCCCCCCCACTCACTCGTTCTCCCCCTCCCCCCCCACTCACTCGTTCTCCTACTCCCCCGCAACTCACTCGTTCTCCCCTCCCACTCACTCGTTCTCCCCCTCCCCCCCACTCACTCGTTCGCCCCCTCCCCCCCACTCACTCGTTCTCCTCCTCCCCCGCAACTCACTCGTTCTCCCCCTCCTCCCCCACTCACTCGTACTCCCCCTCCCCCCACCAAATCGTTCACCCCCCCACTCACTCATTTTCCCTCACCCCCGCACCCCCCACACACTCGTCCTCCCCCCACTCACTCGTTCTCCCCTCCCACTCACTCGTTCTCCCCCTTCCCCCCCCACTCACTCGTTCTCCCCCTCACCCCTCACTCACTCGTTCTCCCCATCTCACCACCCATTCACAGTTTTCCCCCTCCCCTTCCCATTCACTCGTTCTACCCCCCACTCACTCACTCGTTCACCCCCTCCCCGCCCCCTCTCTCACTCGTTCTCCCCCTACCGACACCCACTCGGTGGTTCTCCACTTTGGTGGTAAAAACAGAGAGACAGACTATTATCTGAATGGTGACAGATTAGGAAAAGGGAAGGTGCAACGAGACCTGGGTGTCATGGTACATCAGTCATTGAAGGTTAGCATGCAGGTACAGCAGGCGGTTAAGAAAGCAAATGGCATGTTGGCCTTCATAGCGAGGGGATTTGAATACAGGGGCAGGGAGGTGTTGCTACAGTTGTACAGGGCCTTGGTGAGGCCACACCTGGAGTATTGTGTACAGTTTTGGTCTCCTAACTTGAGGAAGGACATTCTTGCTATTGAGGGAGTGCAGCGAAGGTTCACCAGACTGATTCCCGGGATGGCGGGACTGACCGATCAAGAAAGATTGGATCAACTGGGCTTGTATTCACTGGAGTTCAGAAGAATGAGAGGGGACCTCATAGAAACGTTTAAAATTCTGACTGGTTTCGACAGGTTCGATGCAGAAAGAATGTTCCCAATGTTGGGGAAGTCCAGAACCAGGGGTCACAGTCTGAGGATAAGGGGTAAGCCATTTAGGACCGGGATGAGGAGAAACTTCTTCACCCAGAGAGTGGTGAACCTGTGGAATTCTCCACCACAGAAAGTAGTTGAGGCCAATTCACTAAATATATTCAAAAGGGAGTTAGACGAAGTCCTTACTACTCGGGGGATCAAGGATTATGGCGAGAAAGCAGGAAGGTGGTACTGAAGTTTCATGTTCAGCCATGAACTCATTGAATGGCGGTGCAGGCTAGAAGGGCTGAATGGCCTGCTCCTGCACCTATTTTCTATGTTTCTATGTTTTCGATGTTCCCCCCCACCCACTCATCCCCCCCCCCACTCACTCGTTCTCTCTCAACCTCCACCCCCGACTCACTCGTTTCCCCCCCACTCACTCGTTCTCCCCCTCAGTCACTCGTTCTCCCCCACTCTCCCCCTCCCCCCACACTCTCCCCATCCCCTCCCCACTCCTCTCACTCACTCCTTCTCCCCCACTCACTCCTTCTCCCCCACTCACTCCTTCTCCCCCTCCCCCTCTCACTCACTCACTCGTTCTCCCCGCCCACTCACTCACTCGTTCTCCCCCCCCACTCACTCGTTCTCCCCCTCCCCCCAACTCACTCGTTCTCTCCCTCCCCCCAACTCACTCGTTCTCCCCCACTCTCCCCCTCTCCCTCACTCTCCCCATCCCCTCCCCACTCCTCTCACTCACTCCTTCTCCCCCACTCACTCCTTCTCCCCTTCCCCCTCTCACTCACTCACTCGTTCTCCCCTCACCCCACTCACTCGTTCTCCCCCCCACTCACTCGTTCTCGCCCCCCACTCACTCTCCCACTCCCCTTCCCCCACTCACTCGTTCTCTCCCTTCCCCCTCACTTACTCGTTCTCCCCCCCACTCACTCGTTCTCCCCCCACTCACACGTTCTCCCCCTCCTCCCCCACTCTCTCGTCCCCCCCCCACCACTCACTCGTTCTCCCCCTCCCCCCCCACACACTCGTTCTCCCCCCCCACTCACTCGGTCTCCCCTTTCCCCCCCACTCATCGTTCTCCCCCTCGCAATCACACGTTCTCCCCCCCCACTCACTCGTTCTCCCCCTTCCCCCCCCCACTCACTCGTTCTCCCCCTCGCAATCACACGTTCTCCCCTCCACTCACTCGTTCTCCCCCTTCCCCCCCCACTCACTAGTTCTCCCCCTTCCCCCCACTCACTCGTTCTCCCCCTCCCCCCTCACTCACTCGTTCTCCCCATCCCACCGCCCATTCACTCGTTCTCCCCCTCCCCTTCCCATTCACTCGTTCTCCCCCTCCCCTCCACCCACTCATTCTCCCCCCCCACTCACTCGTTCTCTCCCTCCCCTCCACACCCGACTCACTCGTTTCCCGCCCCCACTCACTCGTTCTCCCCCTCACTCACGCCCCCCCACTCTTATCCTCCACCCAACTCTCCCCATCCCCTCCCCACTCCTCTCACTCATTCCTTCTCCCCCTCCCCCTCTCACTCACTCACTCGTTCTCTCCCCCCACTCACTCACTCGCTCTACCCCTCCCCCCCACTCACTCATTCTCCCCCTCCCCCCAACTCACTCGTTCGCCCCCTCTCCCCCACTCACTCGTTCTCCCCCTCCCCCCAACTCACTCATTCTCTCCCTCCCCCCCACTCACTCGTTCTCCCCCCACTCACTCGTTCACCCCATCCCCCCACTCACTCTCCACCTCCCCCTCCCCCCACTTACTCGTTCTCCCCCTCCCCCTCCCATTCACTCGGTCACCCTCCCCACTCACTCGTTCTCCCTCGACCCCTCCCACTCACTCGTTCTCCCCTTCCCACACACCCGTTCGCCCCGTCCCCCTCCCACTCACTCGTTCTCCCTCTCCCCCCCATTCACTCATTCTCCTCCTCCCCCTCTCACTCACTCGTTCTCCACCTCACCCCCCACTCACTCGTTCTCCCCCTCCCACTCACTCGTTCTCCCCCTCCCGTCCCATTCACTCGTTCTCCCCCTCCCCCCTACTCACTCGTTCTCCCCCATCCCCCCCACTCACTCGTTCTCCCCCTCCCCCCCACTCACTCGTTCTCCCCCTTCCGCTCCACTCACTCGTTCTCCCCCTCCCCCCATACTCACTCGTTCTCCCCCTCCCGCTCCACTCACTCGTTCTCCACCTCCTCCCCACTCACTCGTTCCCCTCATCCCACCGCCCATTCACTCGTTCTTCCCCTCCCCTTCCCATTCACTCGTTCTCCCCCTCCCTCCTACCCACTCATTCTGCCCCCCACTCACTCGTTCCCTCCCTCGCCCCCCACCCCCCACTCACTCGTTTCCCCCCCACTCACTCGTTCTCACCCTCACTCTCGCTGCCCCCCACTCTCCCCTGCCCCCCACTCTCCCCATCCCCTCCACACTCCTCTCACTCGCTCCTTCTCCCCCACTCACTCATTCTGCCCCTCCCCCTCTCACTCACTCACTCGTTCTCCCCGCCCACTCACTCACTCGTTCCCCCCCTCCCCCCCACTCACTCTTTCTCCCCCTCCCCCCAACTCACTCGTTCTCCCACTTGCCCCTACTCACTCGTTCTCCCCCTCCCCCCCACTCACTGATTCTCCCCCTCCCCCCCGCTCACTCGTTCACCCCCTCCCCCCCAATCACTCGTTTTCTCCCTCCCCCCACCACTTACTCGTTCTCCACCTCCCCCCCCCACTCACTCGTTCTCCCACTCCCCCCCAACTCACTCGTTCTCGCCCTCCCCCCCCACTCACTCGTTCTCCCCCTCCCGCCCCACTCACTCGTTCTCCCCCTTCCCCCACTCACTCATTCCCCCCCTCGTCCCCACTCACTCGTTCTCCCCCTCCCCCCACTCACTCGTCCCCTCCCCCTTCCACTCACTCGTTCTCCCCCCCACTCACTCGTTCTCCCCCTTCCCCCCCCACTCACTCGTTCTCCCCCTCCCCCCCACACACTCGTTCTCCACCTCCCCCCTCACTCACTCGTTCTCCCCATTCCACCGCCCATTCACTCGTTCTCCTCCTCCCCTTCCCATTCACTCGTTCTCCCCCTCCCCTCCACCCCCCCTCATTCTCTCACTCCCCCCACTCACACGTTCTCCCCTTCCCCCCACTCACTCTCCCCGTCCCTCTCCCCCCACTCACTCGTTCTCCCCCTCCCCCCACTCACTCATTCTCCCCTCACCCCCACTCGCTCATTTTCCCCCTCCCCTCCACGCCCCACCCACTCGTGCTCCACCTCCCCCCCACTCACTCGTTCTCACCCTCCCAGCCACCCCCCATTCACTCGTTCACCCCCTACCCCCCACTCACTCATTCTCCCCCTCCCCCCCACTCACTCGTTCTGCCCCTCCCTTCCAGTCACTCTTTCTGCCCCCCACTCACTCGTTCTCCTCCTCCCTCCACTCACTCGTTCTCCCCTTCACCCCCCACTCACTCGTTCTCCCCCTTCCACTCACTCGTTCTCCCCCCCACTCACTCGTTCTCCCCCTTCCCCCCCACTCACTCGTTCTCCCCCTCCCCCCCACACACTCGTTCTCCAGCTCCCCCCCTCACTCACTCGTTCTCCCCATTCCACCGCCCATTCATTCGTTCTGCCCCTCCCCTTCCCATTCACTCGTTCTCCCCCTCCCCTCCACCCCCCCTCATTCTCTCACTCCCCCCACTCACACGTTCTCCCCCTTCCCCCCACTCACTCTCCCCGTCCCTCTCCCCCCACTCACTCGTGCTCCCCCTCCGCCATCTCACTCATTCTCCCCTCAACCCCACTCGCTCATTTTCCCCCTCCCCTCCACGCCCCACACACTCGTTCTCCCCCTCCCCCCCACTCACTCGTTCTCACCCTCCCAGCCACCCCCCATTCACTCGTTCACCCCCTACCGCCCTCTCACTCATTCTCCCCCTCCCCCCCACTCACTCGTTCTGCCCCTCCCTTCCAGTCACTCTTTCTGCCCCCCACTCACTCGTTCTCCTCCTCCCTCCACACACTCGTCCTCCCCCCCAGTCACTCATTCTCCCCCTCAGCCCCACTCACTCGTTCTCCCCTTCCCCCCCACTCACTCGTTCTGCCCCCCACTAACTCTCCCCCTCACCTTCCTCCTCTCCACCCACTCACTCATTCTCCCCCTCCCCCCCACTCATTCATTCTCCACCTCCCACCACTCACTCGTTCTCCCCCTCCCCCCCACTCACTCGTTCTCCCCCTCCCCCCACTCACTCGTCTCTCTCTCCCCCCCAGTCACTCGTTCTCCCCCTCCCCCCACTCACTCTTCCATTCCCCCCACTCACTCGTTCTCCCCCTCCCACACCACCCCCCACTCACTCGTTCTCCCCACCCACTCTCCCCCACTCACTCGTTCTCCCCCCCCACTCACTCCTTCTCCCACTTCCCCCTACTCACTCGTTCTCCCCCTCCCCCCCACTCACTCGTTCTCCCCCTCCCCCCCGCTCACTCGTTCTCCCCCTCCCCACCCCACACTCGTTCTATCCCTCACCCGTCACCCCCACTCACTCGTTCTCCCCCCTCCCCCCACTCACTCGTTCTCCCCACCCACTCTCCCCCACTCACTCGTTCTCCCCCCCCACTCACTCGTTCTCCCACTTCCCCCTACTCACTCGTTCTTCCCCTCCCCCCCACTCACTCGTTCTCCCCCTCCCCCCCGCTCACTCGTTCTCCCCCTCCCCACCCCACACTCGTTCTATCCCTCACCCGTCACCCCCACTCACTCGTTCTCCCCCTCCTCCCCTATTCACTCGTTCTCCCCCTCCCCCCCCACTCATTCGTTCTCCCCCCCGCTCACTCGTTCTCCCCTTCCCCACCCCACACTCGTTCTATCCCTCCCCCCTCACCCCCACTCACTCGTTCTCCCCCTCCCACACCACTCCCCACTCACTCGTTCTCCCCACCCACTCTCCCCCACTCACTCGTTCTCCCCCCCCACTCACTCATTCTCCCCCTCACCCCCCACTCACTCGTTCTCCCCCTCCCCCCACCCCCCACTCACTCGTTCTCCCCCTCCCCTCTATTCACTCATTCTCCCCCTCCCCCCACTCACTCGTTCTCCCCCTCACTCACTCTTTCTCCCCCCCACTCAATCGTTCTCCCCTCCCCCACTCACTCGTTCTCCTCCTCCCCGCACTCACTCGTTCTCCCCCCCCACTCACTCATTCTGCCCATCCCCCCACTCATTCATTCTCCCCCCCCACAAACTCGTTCTCCCCCTCCCCGCACTCACTCGTTCTCCCCTCCCCCCACTCACTCGTTCTCCCTCTCCCCACCATCCACTCGTTCTCCCCCACCCCCCTCACTCACTCGTTCTCCCCCTCCCCGCACTCACTCGTTCTCGCACCCACTCACTCATTCTCCCCCTCCCCCCACTTATTCGTTCTCCCCCCTCACTCACTCGTTCTCCCCCTCACCCCCACTCACTCGTTCTCCCCCACCACCCCCATCCACTCGTTCTCCCCCTCCCTCCCACTCACTCTTTCTCCCCCTCCCCCACTCACTCGTTCTCCCCCCCTACTCACTCGTTCTCCCCCTCCTCCCCTACTCACTCGTTCTCCCCCTCCCCCCCACTCACTCGTTCTCCCCCCCGCTCACTCGTTCTCCCCCTCCCCACCCCACACTCGTTCTATACCTCCCCCCTCACCCCCACTCACTCGTTCTCCCCCTCCCACACCACCCCCCACTCACTCGTTCTCCCCTCCCACTCTCCCCCACTCACTCGTTCTCCCCCCCACTCACTCGTTCTCCCACTTCCCCCTACTCACTCGTTCTCCCCCTCCCCCCCACTCACTGATTCTCCCCCTCCCCCCCGCTCACTCGTTCACCCCCACCCCACCCCACACTCGTTCTATCCCTCACCCGTCACCCCCACTCACTCGTTCTCCCCCCTCCCCCCACTCACTCGTTCTCCCCCTCCCACCCCACCCCCCACTCACTCGTACTCCCCCCCACTCACTCGTTCTCCCCCTCCACCCCCCACGCATTCGTTCTCCCCCCCACTCACTCGTTCTCCCCCACGCACTCACTCGTTCTCCCCCTTCCCCCACTCACTCATTCCCCCCCTCGTCCCCACTCACTCGTTCTCCCCCTCCCCCCACTCACTCGTTCGCCCCCTCCCCCCACTCACTCGTTCTCCCCCACCCCCCTCACTCACTCGTTCTCCCCCTCCCCGCACTCACTCGTTCTACCCCCCACTCACTCATTCTCCCCCTCCCCCCCACTCATTCGTTCTCCCCACCCACTCACTCGTTCTCCCCCTCACCCCCACTCACTCCTTCTCCCCCTCCACCCCCATCCACTCGTTCTCCCCCTCCCTCCCACTCACTCTTTCTCCCCCTCCCCCACTCACTCGTTCTCCCCGCCTACTCACTCGTTCTCCCCCTCCCCCCCACTCACTCGTTCAACCCCCCGCTCACTCGTTCTCCCCCTCACCACCCCACACTCGTTCTATCCCTCCCCCCTCACCCCCACTCACTCGTTCTCCCCCTCCCACACCACCCCCCACTCACTCGTTCTCCCCACCCACTCTCCCCCACTCACTCGTTCTCCCCCCCCACTCACTCGTTCTCCCACTTCCCCCTACTCACTCGTTCTCCCCCTCCCCCCCACTCACTCGTTCTCCCCCTCCCCCCCGCTCACTCGTTCTCCCCCTCCCCACCCCACACTCGTTCTATCCCTCACCCGTCACCCCCACTCACTCGTTCTCCCCCCTCCCCCCACTCACTCGTTCTCCCCCTCCCACCCCACCCCCCACTCACTCGTTCTCACCCCTACTCACTCGTTCTCCCCCTCCTCCCCTACTCACTCGTTCTCCCCCTCCCCCCCACTCATTCGTTCTCCCCCCCCGCTCACTCTTTCTCCCCCACCCCACCCCACACTCGTTCTATCCCTCCCCCTTCACCCCCACTCACTCGTTCTCCCCACCCACTCTCCCCCACTCACTCGTTCTCTCCCCCCACTCACTCGTTCTCCCTCTCCCCCCCACTCACTCATTCTCCCCTTCACCCCCCACTCACTCGTTCTCCCCCTCCCCCCACCCCCCACTCACTCGTTCTCCCCCTCCCCTCTACTCACTCATTCTCCCCCTCCCCCCACTCACTCGTTCTCCCCCTCACTCACTCTTTCTCCCCCCCACTCACTCGTTCTCCCCCTCCCCCACTCACTCGTTCTCCTCCTCCCCGCACTAACTCGTTCTCCCCTCCCCCCACTCACTCGTTCTCCCTCTCCCCACCACCCACTCGTTCTCCCCCACCCCCTCACTCACTCGTTCTCCCCCTCCCCGCACTCACTCGTTCGCCCCCCCACTCACTCATTCTACCCCTCCCCCCCACTTATTCGTTCTCCCCCCCCACTCACTCGTTCTCCCCCTCACCCCCACTCACTCGTTCTCCCCCTCCACCCCCATCCACTCGTTCTCCCCCTCCCTCCCACTCACTCTTTCTCCCCCTCCCCCACTCACTCGTTCTCCCCCCTACTCACTCGTTCTCCCCCTCCTCCCCTACTCACTCGTTCTCCCCCTCCCCCCCACTCACTCGTTCTCCCCCCCGCTCACTCGTTCTCCCCCTCCCCACCCCACACTCGTTCTATCCCTCCCCACTCACCCCCGCTCACTCGTTCTCCCCCTCCCACACCACCCCCCACTCACTCGTTCTCCCCACCCACTCTCCCCCACTCACTCGTTCTCCCCCCACTCACTCGTTCTCCCACTTTCCACTACTCACTCGTTCTCCCCCTCCCCCCCACTCACTGATTCTCCCCCTCCCCCCCGCTCACTCGTTCACCCCCACCCCACCCCACACACGTTCTATCTCACCCGTCACCCCCACTCACTCGTTCTCCCCCTCCCTCCCACTCACTCGTTCTCCCCCTCCCACCCCACCCCCCACTCACTCGTACTCCCCCCCACTCAGTCGTTCTCCCCCTCCACCCCCCACTCACCCGTTCTCCCCCCCCACTCACTCGTTCTCCCCCACCCACTCACTCGTTCTCCACCTCCCCCCCACTCACTCCCCCCCTCCCCCTCCCCCACCCACTCATTCTCCCCCTCCCCC
Organism: Pristiophorus japonicus; assembly: GCF_044704955.1. NCBI lineage: Eukaryota > Metazoa > Chordata > Chondrichthyes > Pristiophoridae > Pristiophorus > Pristiophorus japonicus. The sequence goes on from NW_027251897.1 coordinate 1,124,620, forward strand.
CACCCGCCACTCGTTCTCCCCCTTCCCTATTCACTCATTCTCCCCCTCCCCCCCACACCCCACTCACTTGTTCCCCCTACTCACTCGTTCTCCCTACCACCCCCACTCACTCATTCTCCCCCTCCACCCCCACTCACCCGTTCACCCCCTCCCCCCCACTCACTCGATCACCCCCTCCCCCCCACTCACTCGTTCTCCCCCCAACCCCCACTCACTCGTTCTCCCTCTCCCCCCCACTCACTCATCCTCCCCCTCCCCCCACCCCCCTCTCGTTCTCCCCCCCCACTCACTCGTTCTCCCCCTCCACCACCACTCACTCGTTCTCCCCCTCCTCCCCCACTCACTCGTTCTCCCCACTACCCCCACTCACTCGTTCTCCCCCTCCTCCCCACTCACTCATCTCCCCCTCCCCCCCACTCACTCGTTCTCCCCCCCACTCACTCGTTCTCCCCTTCACCCCCCACTCACTCGTTCTCCCCCTTCCACTCACTCGTTCTCCCCCCCACTCACTCGTTCTCCCCCTTCCCCCCCCACTCACTCGTTCTCCCCCTCCCCCCCACACACTCGTTCTCCACCTCCCCCCTCACTCACTCGTTCTCCCCATTCCACCGCCCATTGACTCGTTCTCCCCCTCCCCTTCCCATTCACTCGTTCTCCCCCTCCCCTCCACCCCCCCTCATTCTCTCACTCCCCCCACTCACACGTTCTCCCCCTTCCCCCCACTCACTCTCCCCGTCCCTCTCCCCCCACTCACTCGTTCTCCCCCTCCCCCCACTCACTCATTCTCCCCTCACCCCCACTCGCTAATTTTCCCCCTCCCCTCCAGGCCCCACCTACTCGTTCTCCCCCTCCCCCCACTCACTCGTTCTCACCCTCCCAGCCACCCCCATTCACTCGTTCACCCCCTACCCCCCACTCACTCATTCTCCCCCTCCCCCCCACTCACTCGTTCTGCCCCTCCCTTCCAGTCACTCTTTCTGCCCCCCACTCACTCGTTCTCCTCCTCCCTCCACTCACTCGTTCTCCCCTTCACCCCCCACTCACTCGTTCTCCCCCTTCCACTCACACGTTCTCTCCCCCACTCACTCGTTCTCCCCCTTCCCCCCCCACTCACTCGTTCTCCCCCTCCCCCCCACACACTCGTTCTCCACCTCCCCCCCTCACTCACTCGTTCTCCCCATTCCACCGCCCATTCACTCGTTCTCCCCCTCCCCTTCCCATTCACTCGTTCTCCCCCTCCCCTCCACCCCCCCTCATTCTCTCACTCCCCCCACTCACACGTTCTCCCCCTTCCCCCCACTCACTCTCCCCGTCCCTCTCCCCCCACTCACTCGTTCTCCCCCTCCCCCCACTCACTCATTCTCCCCTCACCCCCACTCGCTCATTTTCCCCCTCCCCTCCACGCCCCACCCACTCGTTCTCCCCCTCCCCCCACTCACTCGTTCTCACCCTCCCAGCCACCCCCCATTCACTCGTTCACCCCCTACCCCCCACTCACTCATTCTCCCCCTCCCCCCCACTCACTCGTTCTGCCCCTCCCTTCCAGTCACTCTTTCTGCCTCCCACTCACTCGTTCTCCTCCTCCCTCCACTCACTCGTTCTCCCCTTCACCCCCCACTCACTCGTTCTCCCCCTTCCACTCACTCGTTCTCCCCCCCACTCACTCGTTCTCTCCCTTCCCCCCCACTCACTCGTTCTCCCGCTCCCCCCCACACACTCGTTCTTCAGCTCCCCCCCTCACTCACTCGTTCTCCCCATTCCACCGCCCATTCACTCGTTCTCCCCCTCCCCTTCCCATTCACTCGTTCTCCCCCTCCCCTACACCCCCCCTCATTCTCTCACTCCCCCCACTCACACGTTCTCCCCCTTCCCCCCACTCACTCTCCCCGTCCCTCTCCCCCCACTCACTCGTTCTCCCCCTCGCCCCACTCACTCATTCTCCCCTCACCCCACTCGCTCATTTTCCCTCTCCCCTCCACGCCCCACCCACTCGTTCTCCCCCTCCCCCCATTCACTCGTTCTCACCCTCCCAGCCACCCCCATTCACTCGTTCACCCCCTACCCCCCACTCACTCATTCTCCCCCTCCCCCCACTCACTCGTTCTGCCCCTCCTTTCCAGTCACTCTTTCTGCACCCCACTCACTCGTTCTCCTCCTCCCTCCACTCACTCGTTCTCGCCCCAGTCACTCGTTCTCCCCCTCAGCCCCACTCACTCGTTCTCCCCTTCCCCCCATTCACTCGTTCTGCCCCCCACTAACTCTCCCCCTCACCTTCCTCCCCTCCACCCACTCACTCATTCTCCCCCTCCCCCCCACTCACTCATTCTCCACCTCCCTCCACTCACTCGTTCTCCCCCTCCCCCCCACTCACTCGTTCTCCCCCTCCCCCCACTCACTCGTCTCCCCCTCCCCCCCAGTCACTCGTTCTCCCCCTCCCCCCACTCACTCTTCCATTCCCCCCACTCACTCCTTCTCCCCCTCCCACACCATCCCCACTCACTCGTTCTCCCCACCCACTCTCCCCCACTCACTCGTTCTCCCCCCCCACTCACTCGTTCTCCCACTTCCCCCTACTCACTCCTTCTCCCCCTCCCCCCCACTCACTCGTTCTCCCCCTCCCCCCCGCTCACTCGTTCTCCCCCTCCCCACCCCACACTCGTTCTATCCCTCACCCGTCACCCCCACTCACTCGTTCTCCCCCCTCCCCCCACTCACTCGTTCTCCCCCTCCCACCCCACCCACCACTCACTCGTTCTCCCCCCCTACTCACTCGTTCTCCCCCTCCTCCCCTACTCACTCGTTCTCCCCCTCCCCCCCACTCATTCGTTCTCCCCCCCGCTCACTCGTTCTCCCCCTCCCCACCCCACACTCGTTCTATCCCTCCCCCCTCAACCCCACTCACTCGTTCTCCCCCTCCCACACCACTCCCCACTCATTCGTTCTCCCCACCCACTCTCCCCCACTCACTCGTTCTCCCCCCCCACTCACTCGTTCTCCTTCTCCCCCCCCACTCACTCATTCTCCCCCTCACCCCCCACTCACTCGTTCTCCCCCTCCCCCCACCCCCCACTCACTCGTTCTCCCCCTCCCCTCTACTCACTCATTCTCCCCCTCCCCCCACTCACTCGTTCTCCCCCTCACTCACTCTTTCTCCCCCCACTCACTCGTTCTCCCCCTCCCCCATTCACTCGTTCTCCTCCTCCCCGCACTCACTCGTTCTCCCCCCCCACTCACTCATTCTCCCCATCCCCCCACTCATTCATTCTCCCCCCCCACAAACTCGTTCTCCCCTTCCCCGCACTCACTCGTTCTCCCCTCCCCCCACTCTCTCGTTCTCCCTCTCCCCACCACCCACTCGTTCTCCCCCACCCCCCTCACTCACTCGTTCTCCCCCTCCCCGCACTCACTCGTTCTCCCACCCACTCACTCGTTCTCCCCCTCCCCCCACTTATTCGTTCTCCCCCCCCACTCACTCGTTCTCCCCCTCCCTCCCACTCACTCTTTCTCCCCCTCCCCCACTCACTCGTTCTCCCCCCCTACTCACTCGTTCTCCCCCTCCCCCCCACTCACTCGTTCTCCCCCCCGCTCACTCGTTCTCCCCCTCCCCACCCCACACTCCTTCTATCCCTACCCCCTCACCCCCACTCACTCGTTCTCCCCCTCCCACACCACCCCCCACTCACTCGTTCTCCCCTCCCACTCTCCTCCACTCACTCGTTCTCCCCCCCACTCACTCGTTCTCCCACTTCCCCCTACTCACTCGTTCTCCCCCTCCCCCCCACTCACTGATTCTCCCCCTCCCCCCCGCTCACTCGTTCACCCCCACCCCACCTCACACTCGTTCTATCCCTCACCCGTCACCCCCACTCACTCGTTCTCCCCCCTCCCCCCACTCACTCGTTCTCCCCCTCCCACCCCACCCCCCACTCACTCGTACTCCCCCCCACTCACTCGTTCTCCCCCTCCACCACCCACTCACTCGTTCTCCCCCCCACTCACTCGTTCTCCCCCACCCACTCACTCGTTCTCCACCTCCCCCCCACTCACTCTCCCCCTCCCCCTCCCCCACTCACTCATTATCCTCCTCCCCCCACCCGCCACTCGTTCTCCCACTTCCCTACTCACTCATTCTCCCCCTCCCCCCCACACCCCACTCACTTGTTCCCCCTACTCACTCGTTCTCCCTAGCACCCCCACTCACTCATTCACCCCCTCCTCCCCCACTCACCCGTTCTCCCCCTCCCCCCCACTCACTCGATCACCCCCTCCCCCCCACTCACTCGTTCTCCCCCCAACCCCCACTCACTCGTTCTCCCTCTCCCCCCCACTCACTCTCCCCCTCCCCCTTCCCCACTCACTCATCCTCCCCCTCCCCCCACCCACCTCTCGTTCTCCCCCCCACTCACTCGTTCTCCCCCAACACCCCCACTCACTCGTTCTCCCTGTCGAGGAAATTTCTAAGTTAAAGTAACTCAAGCGGAGATTTCAGAGTCTTGCTTCAAGAGATTCTTTAATATGTACAGGCGAGATATCTCGGAGAGCTGCTTGGTCCTTACCAAGGCAATACTCCGAAATTCTATAGAAACTTGTTCCATCTTTATACAGAAAAAAAGGAATTTTATCTCTACAATTGACACCTACATTATTCAGGAACATTACCAATTCTAAACAGGGCACAAAGGTCAGTTTACACAGCCCAACAGTATCTTGTCACGTCATTATTCAATCTTTTCGAGGGTCAGCAAGATCATCACTAAAAGCCCCTCTTATCAGAGAAATCAGTTTGTCCAGGCAATGGGGGTATCTTAACATATACAAATACCAGATGTACAGCTTTCATGTTATCTGTTCTTTTCTAACAAAGAAGAGACATCAAGTATTTTCTGGCCTTGCAGGATTCTGCAGTCTCAGCACAGAATTAAACTTACTAAAAGGAAGAGAGAAATTTAACCCCTTCCTATATCGTGAACTAAAGTTCTTCCACAACTCCCTCCTTGTTGATCTTTTATCTTTAATGATCAACATGGTTTCCTTCTTAGAAAGAAAAGGGAGGCTCATACCCCTCGGGGTAAGGTCTCATCTCTAAACATTCTTTTTCATTATAGTCATCTAACTGTCCCTCTATTCTGTTTAACCTTCCTTTCACGATCACATTTTTCTGCTCTATTTTTTCTCCTAGGTTCATTACTTGTCCTAACAGGGATCTTACTTTCAGCCCCATTCCACAGACAATTAGCAGCAGAATCAGCAAAATTACACCAAGTACTACTATCGGGTGTATTGCCAGTTTTAATACCGCTGTTGCCCTGGGGGACCAACCTAGGAATATATCCCACCAGTGATGCGCTGTTATAGAGGTAACTGTGTTTGCTATTCGTACTAATTGTCCCTTTTTAAAACTCATTTCTATCTCAAATTGGTGAATATCTCTGCCCCGCTTGGACAATGCCTTTTCTATTTCTTTGTCATTTTGTCTGTTATGTAGCCAGATACCTGTAGTTGCTGTAGCCCTTCATCCCGCGCGTTTCTCAACTCTATACTTTCTCCTATTAGTCCTCCTACAACCTGGATTTTGTTTTGCAGGGTCTCTATATCTATTGTGTTCAAGGCTCCCATTCCTACTCCTACCCCACCTAATACAGTTCCCAGCACGTCTCGCTTTTTTCTCAAGGATCGGTCCAGTGTGACTCCAACACTGGTCGTGTTGCAACCATCCCTCTCCCTTCGCGGATATAGGATTTGTATGGTTAAATTTACTATACCTGGGGATCTTACTACCGATATGCAGGTGGTCAATATCCGTTTTAAATGGCCCGGATCTCTGGGGGAATGCCTATTTTTATTATGTGTCCACTGTTTAATATAGGTTCCCCCATGTAGTATTTTTGTACGGTTCATGCACTTTACCAATCCTCTGTTTTCTATTTTAAAATGACAATCTTCTTCGGGGTCACAAAACGTGCCATTAGTTTCTTGGCTCTCAGCTATTTCCTTGCTGGTCAGGCATGTCATATGTACCTTCCATTTCAAGGTTATGTTAAATCCTTCCTCACTGGTTATTTTCACTTCCCCTGATCTTGGGTCCACCCCTATTCCGCAGGCCTCACACCTTACTGTGAAGTTCCCCACTTTGCAATCCTCTTTTTCCGAACATACATAAGTGTCCTGCTGTCCTGCTTTGTCAATCATGCCCCAGGCCATTTCTCCTTTCCATATTTTACCTTCTTTTATAAACCTTTCTTCTGTTTTAACTCTTCCCACTGCCAGAAGGATTAACATACCCAGTGTCCCCTGATAGTTTTGCCAGGAGTCCTTCCTCATCTTCCTCCCTTTGTTTTCTTCTATAATGCTCCTGAACCAATTCGTTAAAATAATAGCTTACTAGTACAATAGTAACAGTGATCCACAAGATAAAGACCCAAATTGGTATACAGGCAAGTTCTGACATCTAGCTTGATACTTCGGGGTATTATGCTCTTAGTCCAGCCTGGCTCGGTAGAAACAAAAGGGGATGAGTACAGTTCTTTTCGGGGTGTGTCCGCCCTAGCTCGGTATTTCTTCTTCTTGCTGTGTTTCGTCTGGAAGGTAGTATTTACATCGGGTGGCGTGTATCCAATTTGGATGTTTTTCCAGTTTCAGGGCGGTTCTTGTTGTGAGGATTATCTGATATGGTCCCTTCCACCTAGGAGAAAAAGATTCCTTGTTTAGAGTTTTCACTAATACTTGCTCTCCCGGCCTGAAAGGGTGCATGTTTCCCTCTGACGGAGGTACTTGGGTCTGTTTTATTCGCTCATGCAGGCTTCTCGCTATTTCACACATGGCCTGAGCATATTTTAGCGACTTTTCGTCATTCCAAATTAATGCTACCTTTTCTGCTCCTAGTGGCGGTTTCACACCAGTAGGCATTGGCCTTCCTAATAAGGCTTCATGGGGTGTCAAACCAGTATTTCGGTTCTTTTGGTTTCTTATGGTATATAGTACCAATGGAAGGGCATCTGGCCATTTTAGTCCTGTTTCTTGACATACTTTAGTAAGGGTGGACTTTATCACTCCATTGACTCTTTCCACCATGCCTGAGGACTGAGGTTGATACGGTATGTGCAATTTCCACTGGAAACCTAGCGCTTCGGCTAGATTCTGCACTATTTTTCCTGTAAAATGTGTTCCTCTGTCACTATTGATTCCCATAGGTATCCCATATCTTGGCACTATTTCTTTAAATAGGATCTTCACTACTGTTCGGGCATCATCCTTCCTTGTTGCATATGCCTCTACCCACCTTGTAAACATATCTACTATTACTAATAGATACTTAAAGCCTAATACTGGAGGCATGTGGACAAAATCAATTTGCAAATTTTCAAAGGGCATGCTTGGTTGGGGTAGATGGTCATATTCTGCAGGCGTCTTTCCTCTATTGTTTTGTTGGCAAATTTGGCAGGTTTTAGCAATTTTCTCAATTATTACTGTTATTCCTGGTGCATACCATTGCGCATTGATAGCATGTATCATCCCTCCTTTGCCCATGTGAGCCTGACCATGAGCTAGGCGAGACAAGGGCAAAAACAAAGACCTGGGACATACAGTTCGTCCGTCAGGATGGGTCCAGATATTATCTTTTAAAAAACATCCTTGTTTCTCCCATGTTTTTCTTTCCTGCACTGTAACTTGTTGCTGTGCTATTTCAAGTTGTTGGGCGCTCAGTGTTGGCAGAGGGGAGACTGAGGCTGCCTGTAGGCAGCACGTCTGTTCCAAAGCGGCTCGTCGGGCCGCCTCGTCGGCCCTCCTATTTCCTATTGATACTTCATCTTCACCAGTTGTGTGGGCTGCGCATTTAATAACAGCAACACTTTTTGGCAATTGAATGGCATCTATCAGGTTAAGCACTAATTGTGAGTGCTTAATATGCTTCCCGCCAGAGGTGATGAAGCCTCTGTTTTTCCATAGTTGTCCAAAATCATGGACTACACCAAAAGCATATCTTGAATCGGTATATATATTAGCAGATTGATTTTTAGCTAATATACATGCTCTAGTTAGGGCGAACAATTCAGCTGCCTGTGCCGAGGTTCCGGGGGGCAAGGCAAATGCCTCAACAATTTCATATGGGTTCGCAATAGCATAGCCTGCCAGGAGCAAATTGTCTGATGGTCTGTGAGACGACCCATCTGTATAAAGAATGAGATCGGGATTGTCCATTGGTTCCGTAAGCAAATCTGGTCTAGGCATGGTAGCCATCTCCACTGTTGACAGACAGTCGTGCTGGTCTGGGTCCTCTATTTCTCTAGTGGAGCTGGTAGGAACAAAAACAGCAGGGTTTACTGCAGGCGCACGGCGAAAAGTGTAGTTAGGGTGTGACAACAGCAGCACCTCGTAGCCTGTCCTTCGGGATGCTGTGAAATGCTGAGTTGCTGCGGAATTCAACAATAACAGCACGGCATGCGCGGTGATAACAGTGCACGGATAGTCCAATACAATTGGTACTGATTTTTCCACCATGACCGCAGTAGCGGCTACAGCACGCAGACAAGCAGGCATTCCTCGTACTACTGGGGGGAGCATTACCGAATAATAAGCAACTGGTCTATTTCCCCCACCATGTTCTTGGGTTAACACTGCTGTTGCGAATCCTTCTTTTTCATTCACATACATTAGACTTGTCCAACATGGTTTTTATGTTTAGCCCAGAGTTCGGGGGACACTTGACTCAGTGCCATTGGTATGTTAGGGCTAGTTTGTCCGGGGGGTTGCTGTTTTTCAAACGTAGCATCGTGCCCTTTTCTCTCCCAGTGGAGAATTCCTCTGTCACGGGTGATAAATTCTAGCCGTATATCCTGCAGTTCTATCATCGCCCATGGTTGATAACCTGGTCGCTGTCTTTTCTCTTCTATGTCTAAGATCATCCCGCCCATGTCTTTAGGTTTTGCTGGGGGCTTTACAGCCAATGTCAGATGGGGTGTCGTATTTTCTTCTTTAAATCGTTTTTGTTGTAACGGTGTTAGCTCCACGGCCACCCCCAACCCTTCAGATCCGAAATAAATGTGGGGAGTAGCTTCTATTACTTCGTTTTTATTTAAGAACGGTTGCACAAAGCGCTGATAGTCTTCAGCCCTGTGTCGAGTATACCAGGCTGTACAGTGAAGCTGAACTGCCTCAAAGCTTGTTAAGATGATATACAATAACTCTTTAATATTAGGGTCAATTTTAATCTTTAAGTTTTCCACTGCCTCTTTTATCAGGGGGGAGTAGAAGTTGCCACTCAGTTGCCAACTATAAAGGGCAGCACTTTCTTCATTCTTTTCCTCTTTCTCTCTTTCTATCCCATTAAAGAACTGATGAATGTTATTTGGAGGGATCTCCATAAACATCCCTTCCTTTGTGCAATATATTGTGGCTCCTAGTTTGCACAAAGTCTGTCTTCCTAATAGAGGGAGAGGCGTTGTCTTAGAGACTATCACGGTTTCGTCATTAACTTGTTGTCCTTCAATTGTCAATTTAGTAGGTTCGGATAAAAAATCTTTCAAGGGGACGCCGGCCACACCCATGCTTAAAACAGTGGTGTTGCTTACGGGTAATCCCACAGAGGGCGGTACAGAGGACATAGTGGCGCCGGTATCCACCAGGAACTTTACATAAGTGTTTCCTACTTTTAGTATTGCTAAGGGATTTTCTTCTATGTCCGTTGATAAGCGAAGAGTCGCTGCCTGTACCGTTATGCCTCTGGGGCATCCCTATGCTGATTGATACGGATTGGGGTTAGAAAAGGAAAATTGAGGGGCTGGTGGAGGTGGAGGTTCGGAAAAGTTCCCTTGCGACCCTCTATTCTGTTTGGGCGGGCATCTACAGTCGCGAGCCCAATGCCCTATTCTTCCACAATTTCTACACTCATCTTGAGAGCGATCTCGCTGTGACCACTGTCCTCTTCCTCTTCCTCTACCCCTAAATCCCCCTCGATTCTGCGCCTGCCCTCCGCCTCTCTGCTGGTAATATTGACCTGTTGCTTTGGTTTTACTTACGTAATTGAACAATCCCTCCCTGTCCATGTTTGCCAAGACAGTGACTGTCTCTTTCCAGGTTTTTCCTTGCCAATCTAAAACTTTAATTTTGTAGGTCTTTGCATGCTGTGGTAACATGCAGTTCAGCAGTGTTTGTACTGCTAAAGGTTCATTCGTATCTAAGGGTATTCCTGCATACTCCTCCCAGCTATTTTTCCACCTGGCTGCGAAATCTATCATTGATTCTTCCGCTTTCTGCAAACAGCGAGTAACCTCCCCTATATCCCCATGTTTTCTAGCCCCTTGTAGAATTGCATTCCGTCCTCTATTCTGTAGCCAGTGTGTTAAAGATTCGTTTCCTTCATTTAGCAAATCATTATTAGCTCTCCAATCCCCTTCTTCTCCGGGCGGGATATGGAACATATCTTTTACTCCCTGCCAGGAAGATCCGTACGCTGCTTGTAATAATAGATTAACATCCCCTGGTAGCGGATTATAAATTGTACAGGTCTGCTCAAGCCAGTTATGAAATGCAACAGGTTTCTTTACCGGGTTTGGGGCTGCAGAGATCATATCTCTGGCCTCTCCCGGAGACCAGGGTTTTAAAACCGCTGTGGTTCCTATCATTACTCGGGGATTTTGGAGGAGGAGGGTAGAGTCGGCTTCTGCCTGAGCTGGGGTTGTTTGTGACCTTAGGACCATACCAGCTCTCAGATTGGCTCCCCCTTTTCTTTCTCTCCTGATTTATTCTCTGATATTTTTACTTTCGGAGGCTGATGTCTTTTTGCAACCTCTAGCCATTTAATAAAACATTTATCCATATAATCTTTGTCCCAAGTAGGGTCTCCTCCCCCTTCCTTAGTTATTTTCCTCCATTCTTCGATTAAAGACAATTTAAAACTTCATCCATATGGCCAGTCCCCATCAGACCAACCATATAAATCGCTACTAAACGTTCCCGCGTATCGGTCATCTCCTGTTTCTTTAATTACAGTGTCCGCCGGCGAGCCGGGTGGCACAATTGGATCTCCTACCTTCTCTCGTTGCTTTACTACCTTACGAATCCTTTTTTCAGTTTTACGCTGCATACTCATTCTTTTAGTTGGAGGGTCGGTTTTCTTCCCTTTTCTAGGAACTGGACGCAAGCATCCTGCTCGACTAGAGCTGTTTCCCATTCTCTCCGGGTGCAGTTTCTCGCGGTGTTTCCTGAAACGAGAGGTTAAGACACGCCCACAAAAATATATACACACACAGTATTTACAAAGCGCTCACCGGTGTCTCTTTTCGGCTCGGCTCGGGTCTCCTTTAGCTTTCTTGTTATTTTAGCTTCTTACGGTAGCTACCCTATGCCTCACCCTTCCGGGATCTAGGCGGCTTGCCCCCTTTTCTAGGACAGCCTAGGCACTTTCCCCCTTAAGCTAGGAAAATCCTTTTAAAATTCCTCTTTTTCTTTTTTTTACTTTTAATTTTGTTCGTTTGGGATCTCGTTATCAGAGGTCCTGCAGACTACGCCAGAAACTGTCGAGGAAATTTCTAAGTTAAAGTAACTCAAGCGGAGATTTCAGAGTCTTGCTTCAAGAGATTCTTTAATATGTACAGGCGAGATATCTCGGAGAGCTGCTTGGTCCTTACCAAGGCAATACTCCGAAATTCTATAGAAACTTGTTCCATCTTTATACAGAAAAAAAGGAATTTTATCTCTACAATTGACACCTACATTATTCAGGAACATTACCAATTCTAAACAGGGCACAAAGGTCAGTTTACACAGCCCAACAGTATCTTGTCACGTCATTATTCAATCTTTTCGAGGGTCAGCAAGGTCATCACTAAAAGCCCCTCTTATCAGAGAAATCAGTTTGTCCAGGCAATGGGGGTATCTTAACATATACAAATACCAGATGTACAGCTTTCATGTTATCTGTTCTTTTCTAACAAAGAAGAGACATCAAGTATTTTCTGGCCTTGCAGGATTCTGCAGTCTCAGCACAGAATTAAACTTACTAAAAGGAAGAGAGAAATTTAACCCCTTCCTATATGGTGAACTAAAGTTCTTCCACACTCCCCCTCCTCCCCCACTCACTCGTTCTCCCCACTACCCCCACTCATTCGTTCTCCCCCTCCCCCCCACTCACTCATCTCCCCCTCCCCCCCCACTCACTCGTTCTCCCCCCCACTCACTCGTTCTCCCCCACCACCCTCACTCACTCGTTCTCCCCCTCCACCCCCATCCACTCGTTCTCCCCCTCCCTCCCACTCACTCTTTCTCCCCCTCCCGCACTCACTCGTTCTCCCCCCCACTCACTCGGTCTCCCCCTCCTCCCCCTACTAACTCGTTCTCCCCCTCCCCCTCATTCACTCGTTCTCCCCCCCGCACATTCGTTCTCCCCCTCCCCACCCCACACTCGTTCTATCCCTCCCCCCTCACCCCCACTCACTCGTTCTCCCCCTCTCCCCACTCACTCGTTCTCCCCCTCCCACCCCACCCCCACTCACTCGTTCTCCCCCCCCACTCACTCGTTCTCCCCTTCCGCCCCCCACTCACTCGTTCTACCCCCCCACTCACTCGTTCTCCCCCACCCGCCACTCGTTCTCCCCCTCCCCTACTCACTCATTCTCCCCCCACACCCCACTCACTTGTTCCCCCTACTCTCTCGTTCTCCCTACCACCCCCACTCACTCATTCTCCCCCTCCTCCCCCACTCACCCGTTCTCCCCCTCCCCCCCACTCACTCGATCACCCCCTCCACACCCACTCACTCATTCTCCCCTTCCCCCCACTTTCTCGTTCTCCCCCTCCCACCCCACCCCCCACTCACTCGTTCTCCCTCTCCCCCCACTCACTCTCCCCCTCCCCCTCCCCCACTCACTCATCCTCCCCCTCCCCCCACCCCGCTCTCGTTCTCCGCCCCCACTCACTCGTTCTCCCCCACTCACTCGTTCTCCCCCTCCTCCCCCACACACTCGTTCTCCCCCTACCCCCACTCACTCGTTCTCCCCCTCCCCCCCACTCACTCGTATCCCCCACTCCCCCCACTCACTCGTTCTCCCCCCCACTCACTCGTTCTCCCCTTCCCATCCCCACTGACACGTTCTCCCCTCGCACTCACTCGTTTTCCCCCCCACTCACTCGTTCTCCCCCTTCCCCCCCACTCACTCGTTCTCCCCCTCCCCCCCACTCACTCGTTCTCCCCCTCCCCCTCACTCACTCGTTCAACCCATCCCACCGCCCATTCACTCGTTCTCCCCCTCCCCTTCCCATTCACTCGTTCTCCCCTCCCCTCCACACCCGACTCACTCGTTCTCCCCCTCACTCTCGCCCCCCCCACTCTCCATCCCCACTCCTCTCACTCATTCCTTCTCCCCCTCCCCCCAACTCACTCGTTCTCCCCCTCCCCCCCCACTCACTCGTTCTCCCCGCCCCCCAACTCACTCGTTCTCCCCCTCTCCCCCACTCCCTCGTTCTCCCCCTCCCCCCAACTCACTCGTTCTCTCCCTCCCACCCACTCACTCGTTCTCCCCCTCCCCCGAACTCACTCGTTCTCCCCCTCTCAACCACTCACTCGTTCTCCCCCTCCCCCCAACTCACTCGTTCTCTCCCTCCACCCCACTCACTCGTTCTCCTCCCCACTCCCTTGTTCACCCCATCCCCCCCACTCACTCTCCACCTCCACCTCCCCCCACTTACTCGTTCTCCCCCGCCCCCACCCACTCACTCGTTCCCCCTTCCCACACACCCGTTCGCCCCCTCCCCCTCCCACTCACTCGTTCTCCCTCTCCCCCCCATTCACTCGTTCTCCTCCTCCCCCTCTCACTCACTCGTTCTCCACCTCCCCCCCATCACTCGTTCTCCCCCTCCCACTCACTCGTTCTCCCCCTTCCCCGCCCACTCACTCGTTCTCCCCCTCCCGTCCCATTCACTCGTTCCCCCCCTCCACCCCCACCCACTCGTTCACCCCCATCCCCCCACTCACTCGTTCTCCCCCTCCCCCCCACTCACTCGTTCTCCCCCTTCCGCTCCACTCACTCATTCTCCCCCTCCCCCCCTACTCACTCATTCTCCCCCTCCCGCTCCACTCACTCGTTTTACCCCTCCCCCCCACTCACTCGTTTTCCCATCCCACCGCCCATTCACTTGTTCTTCCCCTCCCCTTCCCATTCACTCGTTCTCCCCCTCCCTCCTACCCACTCATTCTCCCCCCCACTCACTCGTTCTCTCCCTCGTCCCCCACCCCCACTCACTCGTTTCCCCCCACTCATTCGTTCTCACCCTCACTCTCGCTGCCCCCCACTCTCCCCCTCCCCTCCACTCTCCCCATCCCCTCCCCACTCCTCTCACTCGCTCCTTCTCCCCCACTCACTCCTTCTGCCCCTCCCCCTCTCACTCACTCACTCGTTCTCCCCGCCCACTCACTCACTCGTTCTCCCCCTCCCCCCACTCACTCGTTCTCCCCCTCACCCCAACTCACTCGTTGTTCCCCTCCCCCCCACTCACTCATTCTCCACCTCCCCCCAACTCACTCATTCTCCTCCTACCCCCCACTCATTCGTTCTCTCCCTCCCCCCCACTCACTCGTTCTCCCCCCCACTCACTCGCCCCTCCCCCTCCTCCCCTCCCCACACTCACTCGTTCTCCCCCTCCCCCCAACTCACTCGTTCTCTCCCCCACTTACTCGTTCTCTCCCCCACTCACTCGTTCTCCCCCCCACTCACTCGTTCTCCCCCCACTCACTCCCCCCACCCCCTCCACCCCTCCCCCACTCACTCGTTCTCCCCCTCACCCCCACTCACTCGTTCACCCCCTCCCCCCCACTCACTCGTTCTGCCCCCCACTAACTCTCCCCCTCACCCTCCTCCCCTCACCCCACTCACTCATTCTCCCCCTCCCCCCCACTCACTCATTCTCCACCTCCCTCCACTCACTCGTTCTACCCCTCCCCCCCACTCACTCGTTTTCCCCCTCCCCCATTCACTCGTCTCCCGCTCCCCCCACTCACTCGTTCTCCCCCTCCCCCCACTCACTCTTCCATTCCCCCCACTCACTCGTTCTCCCCCTCCCCTCACCCCACTCACTCATTCTCCCACTCCCCCCCACTCACTCATTCTCCACCTCCCTCCACTCACTCGTTCTACCCCTCCCCCCCCACTCACTCATTCTCCCCCTCGCCCCACTCACTCGTTCTCCCCCTTCCCCCAAATCCGAATCACTCGTTCTTCCCCTACTCCTCCCCCTCCCCTCCACTCACTCGTTCATCCCCCTCCCCCCACGAACTCGTTCTCCCCCTCCCCCCCACTCACTTGTTCTCCTCCTCCCCACCACTCACTCATTCTCCCCCTCCCACTCACTCGTTCTTGCCCTGCCCCCCACTCACTCGTTCTCTCCCTCCCCCCACCAGTTACTCGTTCTCCACCTCCCCCCCACTCACTCGTTCTCCCACTCCCCCCAACTCACTCGTTCTCGCCCTCCCCCCCCACTCATTCGTTCTCCCCCTCCCGCCCCACTCACTCGTTCTCCCACTGCTCCCCACTCACTCGTTCTCCCCCTCCCCCACTCACTCGTTCTCCCCCTCCACACCCACTCACTCGTTCTCCCCCTCCCCCCACTCACTCGTTCTCCCCCTCCACGACTCACTCGTTCTCCCCCTCCACACCCACTCACTCGTTCTCCCCCTCCCCCCCACTCACTCGTTCTCCCCCTCCCCCCAATCTCTCGTTCTCGCCCCACCCACCAATCACTCGTTCTGACCCTCCTCCCCCACCCACGTGTTCTCCCCCTCGCCCAATTACTCGTTCTCCCCCTTCCCCCCACCCCCCCTCATTCTTCCCCTCCCCCCACTCACTCGTTCTCCCCATTCCCCCCACTCACGCTCCCCGTCCCTCTCCCCCCACTCACTCGTTC
Organism: Pristiophorus japonicus; assembly: GCF_044704955.1. Taxonomy (NCBI): domain Eukaryota; kingdom Metazoa; phylum Chordata; class Chondrichthyes; family Pristiophoridae; genus Pristiophorus; species Pristiophorus japonicus. Next base: position 1,140,514 of record NW_027251897.1, read on the forward strand.
TCCCCCTCCCCCCACTCACTCGTTCTCCCCTCAACCCCACTCGCTCATTTTCCCTCTCCCCTCCACGCCCCATCCACTCGTTCTCCCCCCCCCACTCACTCGTTCTCCCCCTCCCCCCCACCCCCCATTCACTCGTTCACCCCCTACCCCCCACTCACTCATTCTCCCCCTCCCCCCACTCACTCGTTGTGCCCCTCCCCTCCAGTCACTCGTTCTCCCCCCCACTCACTCGTTCTCTCCCTCCCTCCACTCACTTGTTCTCCCCCCTACCAATCGTTCTCCCCCTCCCCCCCTCGCACTCGTTCTCCCCCTCCCCCCCAACCCCCACTCACTCGTTCTCCCCCTACCCCCCAACTCACTCGTTCTTCCCCTCCCCCCCACTCACTCGTTCTCCCCTCCCCCTACTCACTCGTTCTCCTTCTCCCCCCCCACTTACTCATTCTCCCCCTCACCCCCCACTCACTCGTTCTCCCCCTCCCCCCACCCCCCACTCACTCGTTCTCCCCCTCCCCTCCACTCACTCATACTCCCCCTCCCCCCACTCACTCGTTCTCCCCCCCACTCACTCTTTCTCCCCCCCCCACTCACTCGTTCTCCCCCTCCCCCACTCACTCGTTCTCCTCCTCCCTGCACTCACTCGTTCTCCCCCCCCACTCACTCATTCTCCCCCTCCCCCCACTCATTCATTCTCCCCCCCCCACTCACTCGTTCTCCCCCTCCCCGCACTCACTCGTTCACCCTCCCCCCACTCACTCATTCTCCCCCTCCCCCCCACCCACTCGTTCTCCCCCACCCCCCTGACTCAC